>NC_057806.1:646866774-647166774 GCF_018294505.1 Triticum aestivum | reverse complement strand
AGTTTTAACAGAATAAACCCAAATTATAAATTTAAAGATACGCCATTTTTAGTGAAGATGGAGTAATCTGGGGGAGCATGTTGTATGACCTATACAACACATGTTGTTAGCTCTATAAAGGATGAATGAGTAAACATGGATCTTGTGATACAGGTCCTGTAAAACCTATTGCCTCTTGGAAATCAAAGACTATAGAATTAGTTTGCCTCTTGCAATGACAGAGCAACAACATCCCCATATGAAACAAGTGCCAGTACCTGAGACACTGATGGTCTCAAGGAATGAGAAAATCAGATACTTCTGATTACTATAAAGTCTATGTTAGTGAAATTCAAATGGAGGTTAATCCCACCTCATTTAAAGCGCTCATTCGAGCTTTGAGAAGTGTCTGCTTATCTAAATGATAAGAGACTATGTGAGATGAAATAAAATTGGTGAATCCCGACGATGTTTGGGACTGGTGAGTAATTTCCAATGGAGCCAAAACAGTAGGGTGTAAAGAGTCTACAAGGACAATGTGACTCAAAAGGAAATATGTAAAGGTGTAAAACACGACTTAAATCGAAAGGTTTTTGCGCGTTTTGCATTGAATAGATTACAATGAGTGTTGGTAGCACATCATGATCCGAGTTACATCAGATGAAAGATATTATGATCTGAGTTACATCAGATGAAAGTAAAGAACACAGGGGATACTGCCTGAAGAAGTCTTTTATGGACTAAAGCAATCAAATGTTGTTTTGGGTTAAAGAAAATGAGAGGACAATTGTATTCGTGCAAAGTTATAGAATGGGAAATTCATTTCCTAATCCTGTGCATGTGGATGACATCCTACTTGCTAGTGGTGATGTCAACCTACTGCAGGAGGAGAAAAGAAGTTCTTGTCCTCAAAGTTCAAAAGAACGTTCTCGGTAGAGTGTCTCTCGTTATAAGTATCGAGATTCATGAAGAAAAGAATAAAAGGGGGTATTAGGGATGTCGAATGGACATGTTAAGAAAGGTGTCTAAAGTATGCATGCGAGAAAACCTACGCCTGTTCTTATAGTCAAGGGTAATGGAAGTGGAAACTATGGTGTTCCAAAAATTGACGAGAAAAGATTGAAACGGATATGGTACCATATGCTTCAGCTGTTGGAAGCTCAATATATTGCCCTAACACAGTTCACATATCCAGGTTGTTTTGGCAATGTCCAATCCATATATAGATCATTAGAATGGAGTCAAAGATACCGGCCTCATGCTGAAAGAAATAAGTGCTCTCAAAAGATTGTGAGTACGAAGACATGACTTGTGAAATGTATAGCGAAATCCACAATTGTCGCTAACTTTCATACTTGGAGGTTTTTGTGTGGAAAAGCTCCAAAGAATGAAACAATTATCATCAATGTGATGCAAAGATATTTTGTAGCTTAATATGAGGCTGAGGGACAGGCAAAATGGTTAAGGAGACCTGTACCCGGAGTTGATAATGGTTGACAACAGCGATAACCATTTTAAGTTTTTTGCTCCTATGATAACGAGTCAAGTGTTGATGCCAAACACACTGACACAGTGTTATGCGTTGGAGAAAGTCCGGAATTATGTAGAAATGTTTGAAGCATAAAAACAACAGATAAGTGTTTGCAGATCTGCTTATTAAAGGCTTACCGCCCAGTGTGTTCGGAGAACACACAGTCGACATGGGTTTTATGGTATAGTCTAAGTTTTCCGGACAATAAAAAGGCCCAAGGTTAAAGAATTTGTTTCAAAACAGAGAGGTACGTTGTGGCTATCTGATTCTATCGGCAATTGAGCTGTGACGATGAAATATGTTCGATGTGTTGATCTGTTATGAAACGAGTAAAGTAAAAGTATAAGGTCAAATGTAAAAGTTAAGATCAAGGGGAAGAATGTTAGGATGATCTCCACCGTGTGGGCCCAACGGCCCACAGGGCCCTTAGATCCTCGCCCTGATCGGGGACGCTCAACCCACTATGGGTGACGGGCCCCTGTCACCTGCGCTATATAAAGAGATGGGGGCCGGCGTCTCGCATCACGAGGTTCGTCGCACAGCCGTACACCCCACCTAATCCCCTACCGAACTAGGGTTAGTGCAGTGCTGATGGGAAGCTCTGCCACCACTACTCTCTGCCATCACCGGCACCATGGCCGGCACCAGGAGCTCCTCGAGCCACAAGGAAAGGTAATACCTATCGCCACTACCGGAATCCCCATGCCCACTGGATCAATAGACTATATCATTTACCTCTTTTAAAATGTAGGCTAGTGGAGTAGCAGTAAGCTGTGAAGCTTTTCTTTTCTCTTTTGAAGATGTAAGCTGTGAAGCTAGCAACCGACTATTTTGAAGCACTCTGTAAGTACCGTAATACAACGACATATATTACGGTACAGAGGGAGTAGTACCCAGTATGTACGTGGAAGCCCCGATCATCCACCCAAAAGAATACCATAATGTGGCAGTGCTACAAAATGTAGTGGAAGGGTGAAATTATCAGTGGTATTCACGTTGTTTGACTCCGTTGTTTCGCGCAGAAGCTCGAACCGAGTCGTGGGTCTGTTGCATCCACGAACCTCAGAGTGTCGATGTTTCATCGGTCACTTGGGCCCTGAGAAGCTTCTCTGCATCAAGCTCCGTGGCTAGCCAGCTACAGAACCCGGCTCCAACTAACTGTAAGGTGGCAACTTCAGAAATCTTCAATTCATTTGCCCAGGCTTTCTTGATGGACGACTTCACTTGCATTTTCTTCAGAGGGCCAGAGGAGAGGTTCAGCAAAAACTCCTGGAGAGCAGCGCGTGAGACTTCCGTGCAGGCCCAGGAGAGGAAGTAACCAGAGCAGCTCCAGGAGTAGATCCACCATTAAGAGATGAGCAAACAATGGCGAAGGCCAACAAGCAAACGGGAGCGTCAACAGTTTGTTCTTCGGAGATGTTACCCGCGCCATGAAAATTTAAGTGTCAATGGAGGCAGGGCAAGCACAGGCTCACGGCTGAACAACAACAGTCATATCAACTCTTCCAGGAGGTGGGAGTTCAGGGTTGAGTTGACAGCTACTTCTATCACTTTTAACATCACAAAAACAGAGTCAGACGTACAATACATAAGTAAATTGCAAACTGGGGATAACAGAGGCAGACATATCCAAATGGCTAATTTTATTATTGGAGAACTTAGATGTGAGCAAACACCGATAGCTAGTACCACAATCATGAATCAAGGAGTTTCTGTTTGTCCAGAACAAAGAAGGAAGAACCACCTCCAATGCTCCTAGTTTGCTGAGGAAAGAAATGTAATTGTCACTAATATAGGAAGGCGAGTTGTGTTTTTAATTAGATTTTATATAACTTTCAGAGCTTGCAATTTCATTTACACCTTAACTAAAAGCAATATGGAATCTTACTTAGGCCTGAAAATTCCTCATTATGTATATTTGATTCTTTTAGAAAAGGATTATGTATATTTGACGCAAAGCTGGCCCTTTTGACTAACTGGCTGAATTTGGTCACTTTCAATGCTACATTCCTTGACAGTCAGAAGGGTTGATTTTTATATGGCTGTGCATCTATCATCTTTTCTCCAGTGCCCAGTAAACCATTAAGGCCGCATTCGGCTCTTCTCCACTCCCTCCACTCCGCTCTGGAGCGGACGATCCTCTAAGCTCATTTTTACGGAGCGGCCTAAACTGTGTGTTAAACGTGTGCATATATATGTGTGTAACGTTGTGTTGTAAACTGAGTCCTCTTCTATATTATAGGATCCACCAACGCTCATGGCCTGCGTGCCTTGTATCCAGGAGCGTTAGCTCTCTCCCTCTGTGGATATATTCTGTAACTTGTAACTCGGTTGTGCAGTGAATACAATTCAATTCTCCAACTTGGTATCAGACACCAGGTGCATCATGGCCACGGACTCCTCCTCTAGCGCCGCCACGAGCTCCGCCACCTCTCCTGGATCTCTCTCTTTCTCCTCGACGGCGCCTGCTACGGCCACCTCGACGGCCTCCTCGCCCCCATTCATCTTCGTCACCTCTCCCTCTCTTCTCAGCGGCTCCTCCCCCACCACCTCGGGCACCCGATTTGCCCCTCTCTTCAACTCCGGCGTCGCTCCCGCCCCGCCGCCCCCTGCCCCGCGCCTTCCTATCTTCCAAGACCACATCACCAACCACATAAAATCCCCCCTTAACCCCGTCGATCACAACTATCACAAATGGAAGACCTTCTTCCTCGTGGTTCTTATCTGCTACGGCGTCTCCTTCCTCATCGAACAGCCGCCGCCACCCAACGCTTCCGCCACCTACCTCGAGCTCGACGCTCATGTCGTTCTGTGGATCTATGCCACCCTCTCGGACACCATGTGTGATCATGTCGTCGGAGCCACCACCACCTTCGCCCTCTGGAACAAGATCTGTGACTATTTTCTCGCCAATCGCGCCGCCCGCTTCATGATTCTCAATCGCCAGTACCACAACCTCAAGCAAGGCGATCTTTCCGTCTCCGAATATGCTCGCCGGATGAAGCTCCTCACCGACGGCCTCGCCGACATCGATCGCGTCGTCACCGAGGTGGATCTCACCACCCAGTTCTCCACGGCCTCGACAAGCGGCTCGACACGATCCGGGTCTTGCTTGGCGATCAGTATCTCCCCTTCGACACCGTCCTCTCCCGCGTCGTCCTGGCTGAGGAGTCCCGGGAGCAGCGCGCGGCTGAGGAGAGCGTCTCCGCCTTCGCCATGCCTGGCGGCGGCGCCTCTAGTGCCGGCTCTAGCACCGGGGCCGTGCCCCGACCGATCATGTGGATCGCCCTCCTGCCGACGCGCAGGGTGCTCCCCCACCGCCAACCCCGCACCCTGGTCGTGGGCGTGGCGATCGTGATGGTGGCGATCACGGTGGCTGTGGACGCGGTCGTGGGCGTGGCGACAACAACGGTCGTGGCCATCCCTCTCCGCATCCGGCTTCGCCCTTCACCGGCTACTTCACGCCCTACGAGATGGCGTTCCCCTCCCCGCGCTCCGGATGGATCCCACCGAATGTCGCCGGCATTCTCGGTCCGTGCCCCGGGTCGCATGTGCTGGCTTACCCGCTCCTGCCTGCCCCGGCGCCCCATGCTCCGTTCTATTCGCCTACTCCATCATCATGGGAACACGTTGCTATGCTCAATGCCGCCTACAGCAACGGTGGATTTCTGGCCGCCCTCGCTCCCGAGTGGTACTTTGACAGTGGTGCTTCCTCCCATGTGACCGGCAATCCAGGTAACCTCTCCAAGTCTAGTTATTCCTTAAAGCATGTTCCATCTAGCATACTTGTCGGCAATGGCCACCACTTACCCGTCACCGCCACTGGTTTTGCCACCCTTCCACCTCATGACTTTCGCCTCACCGACGTTCTTGTCTCTCCCAATGTTGTCACAAGCTTAATTTCCGTTCGTCGTTTTACTAAAGACAATTCTTGTTCCGTTGAATTTTACCCTTGCGGTTTTCTTGTGAAGGATCTTCGCACTCGAAGGGTTCTCATGATCTCCGTTAGCAACAGTGACCTCTATCCATTCCACGGCAATAATCCTGCTCCACCGTCGGCGTTCACCATCTGCACGTCAGATCTGTGGAATCGTCGACTTGGGCACCCCGGAGCTCACTCCCTGTATACATTAGCAAACGACTTTCTTAGCTCTTGTAATAAAAGTGCACACACCCCATGTAATGCTTGTCAACTAGGACGCCAAGCACGTCTTCCTTTCTCTTCTTCCTTTAGTAAAACATTTGCACCTTTTGATTTAATACATTGTGACTTGTGGACCTCTTCCGTTGTAAGCTTCTCCAGTTTTCAATATTACCTAGTTGTGCTTGATGATTTCACACACTACTCTTGGACGTTTCTGTTGGGTTTCGTAGTAATTTCAAAAAAAATCCTACACACACGCAAGATCATGTGATGCATAGCAACGAGAGGGGAGAGTGCTATCTACGTACCCACGCAGACCGACTGCGGAAGCGTTGACACAACGTAGAGGAAGTAGTCGTACGTCTTCACGATCCAACCGATCAAGCACCGAAACTACGACACCTCCGAGTTCGAGCACACGTTCAGCTCGATGACGATCCCCGGACTCCGATCCAGCAAAGTGTCGGGGAAGAGTTCCGTCAGCACGACGGCGTGGTGACGATCTTGATGTACTACAGCAGCAGGGCTTCGCCTAAACTCCGCTACAGTATTATCAAGGATTATGGTGGCTGGGGGCACCGCACACGGCTAAGGAATAGATCACGTGGATCAACTTGTGTGTTCTAGGGTGCCTCTACCTCAGTATATAAAGGACCAAAGGGGGGAGGCTGGCCGGCCACAAGGGGCGCGCCAGGAGAGTCCTACTCCCTCCGGGAGTAGATTCCCCCCCCCCCCCAATCCTAGTTGGAATAGGATTCCTCGGGGGGAAAGAGAGAGAGGGGGCCGGCCACCTCTCCTACTCCTAATAGGACTAGGGGAGGGGGGAGGCATGCAGCCCACCTTGGGCTGCCCCTTTCTCCTTTCCACTAAAGCCCACTAAGGCCCATATGGTTCCCGGGGGGTTCCGGTAACCTCCCGGTACTCCGGTAAAATCCCGATTTCACCCGGAGCACTTCCGATATCCAAACATAGGCTTCCGATATATCAATCTTTATGTCTCGACCATTTCGAGACTCCTCGTCATGTCCGTGATCACATCCGAGACTCCGAACTAACTTAGGTACATCAAAATGCATAAACTCATAATATAACTGTCATCGTAACCTTAAGCATGCAGACCCTACGGGTTCGAGAACAATGTAGACATGACCGAGACACGTCTCCGGTCAATAACCAATAGCGGGACCTGGATGCCCATATTGGCTCCTACATATTCTACGAAGATCTTTATCGGTCAGATCGCATAACAACATACGTTGTTCCCTTTGTCATCGGTATGTACTTGCCCGAGATTCGATCGTCAGTATCCAATACCTAGTTCAATCTCGTAACCGGCAAGTCTCTTTACTCGTTCCGTAATACATCATCTCGCAACTAACTCATTAGCTGCAATGCTTGCAAGGCTTAAGTGATGTGCATTACCGAGAGGGCCCAGAGATACCTCTCCGACAATCGGAGTGACAAATCCTAATCTCGAAATATGCCAACCCAACATGTACCTTTGGAGACACCTGTAGAGCTCCTTTATAATCACCCAGTTACGTTGTGACGTTTGGTAGCACACAAAGTGTTCCTCCGGCAAATGGGAGTTGCATAATCTCATAGTCATAGGAACATGTATAAGTCATGAAGAAAGCAATAGCAACATACTAAACGATCGGGTGCTAAGCTAATGGAATGGGTCATGTCAATCAGATCATTCACCTAATGATGTGATCCCGTTAATCAAATAACAACTCTTTGTCCATGGTTAGGAAACATAACCATCTTTGATTAATGAGCTAGTCAAGTAGAGGCATACTAGCGACACTTTGTTTGTCTATGTATTCACATATGTATTATGTTTCTGGTTAATACAATTCTAGCATGAATAATAAACATTTATCATGAAATAAGGAAATAAATAATAACTTTATTATTGCCTCTAGGGCATATTTCCTTCAGTCTCCCACTTGCACTAGAGTCAATAATCTAGATCACATCACCATGTGATTAACATCCATAGTTCACATCATCATGTGATTAACACCCATAGTTCACATCGCCATGTGACCAACACCCAAAGGGTTTACTAGATTCAGTAATCTAGTTCACATCGCTATGTGATTAACACCCAAGGAGTACTAAGGTGTGATCATGTTTTGCTTGTGAGAGAATCTTAGTCAACGGGTCTGCCACATTCAGATCCGCATGTATTTTGCAAATTTCTATGTCAACAATGCTCTGCATGGAGCTACTCTAGCTAATTGCTCCCACTTTCAATATGTATCTAGACCGAGACTTAGAGTCATTTAGATTAGTGTCAAAACTTGCATCGGCGTAACCCTTTACGATGAACCTTTTTTTTCACTTCCATAATCGAGAAACATATCCTTATTCCACTAAGGATAATTTTGACCGCTGTCCAGTGATCTACTCCTAGATCACTATCGTACTCCCTTGCCAAACTCAGTGGTAGGGCATACAATAGATCTGGTATACAGCATGACATACTTTATAGAACCTATGACTGAGGCATAGGGAATGACTTTCATTCTCTTTCTATCTTCTGCCGTGGTCGGGCTTTGAGTCTTACTCAACTTCACACCTTGTAACATAGGCAAGAAACCTTTTCTTTGACTGTTCCATTTTGAACTACTTCAAAATCTTGTCAAGGTATGTACTCATTGAAAAAACTTATCAAGCGTCTTGATCTATCTCTATAGATCTTGATGCTCAATATGTAAGCAGCTTCACCGAGGTCTTTCTTTGAAAAACTTCTTTAAAAACACTCCTTTATGCTTTGCAGAATAATTCTACATTATTTTCGATCAACAATATGTCATACACATATACTTATCAGAAATGCTGTAGTGCTCCCACTCACTTTCTTGTAAATACAGGCTTCACCGCAAGTCTGTATAAAACTATATGCTTTGATCAACTTATCAAAGCGTATATTCCAACTCCGAGATGCTTACACCAGTTCATAGATGGATCACTGGAGTTTGCACATTTTGTTAGCACCTTTAAGATTGACAAAACCTTCTGGTTGTATCATATACAACTCTTCTTTAATAAATCCATTAAGGAATGCAGTTTTGTTTATCCATTTGCCAGATTTCATAAAATGCGGCAATTGCTAACATGATTCGGACAGACTTAAGCATAGATACGAGTGAGAAACTCTCATCGTAGTCAACACCTTGAACTTGTCGAAAACCCTTTTTGCGACAATTCTAGCTTTATAGATAGTAACACTACTATCAGCGTCCGTCTTCCTCTTGAAGATCCATTTATTTTCTATGGCTCGCCGATCATCGGGCAAGTCAACCAAATTCCATACTTTGTTCTCATACATGGATCCCATCTCAGATTTCATGGCCTCAAGCCATTTTGCGGAATCTGGGCTCATCATCGCTTCCTCATAGTTCGTAGGTTCGTCATGGTCTAGTAACATAACTTCCAGAACAAGATTACCGTACCACTCTGGTATGGATCTCACTCTGGTTTACCTACGAGATTCGGTAGTAACTTGATCTGAAGTTACATGATCATCATCATTAGCTTCCTCACTAATTGGTGTAGGTGTCGCAGAAACAGTTTTCTGTGATGAACTACTTTCCAATAAGGGAGCAGGTACAATTACCTCATCAAGTTCTACTTTCCTCCCACTCACATCTTTCGAGAGAAACTCCTTCTCCAGAAAGTTTCCGAATTTAGCAACAAAAGTCTTGCCTTCGGATCTGTGATAGAAGGTGTATCCAATAGTTTCCTTTGGATATCCTATGAAGACGCACTTCTCTGATTTGAGTTTGAGCTTATCAGGATGAAACTTTTTCATATAAGCATCGCAACCCCAAACTTTAAGAAACGACAGCTTAGGTTTCTTGCCAAACCATAGTTCACACGGTGTCGTCTCAACGGATTTAGATGGTGCCCTATTTAACGTGAATGCAGCTGTCTCTAATGCATAACCCAAAAATAATAGTGGTAGATCGGTAAGAGACATCATAGATTGCACTATATCCAATAAAGTACGGTTATGACGTTCGGACACACCATTATGCTGTGGTGTTCCATGTGGCATGAGTTTGTGAAACTATTCCACATTGTTTTAATTGAAGACCAAACTCGTAACTCAAAATTTGTCTCCGCGATAAGATTTTAGAAACTTTATTTTCTTGTCACGATGATTTTCCACTTCACTCTGAAATTCTTTGAACTTTTCAAATGTTTCGGACTTATGTTTCATCAAGCAGATATACCCATATCTGCTCAAATCATCTGTGAAGTTCAGAAAATAACGATACTTGCCGTGAGCTTTAACACTCATCGGACCGCATACATCAGTATGTATTATTTCCAATAAGTCAGTTGCTCGCTCCGGAGAACGGAGTCTTAGTCATCTTGCCCATGAGGCATGGTTCGCAAGCATCAAGTGATTCATAATCAAGTGATTCCAAAATCCCATCAGCATGGAGTTTCTTCATGCGCTTTACACCAATATGACCTAAACGGCAGTGCTACAAATAAGTTGCACTATCATTATTAACTTCGCATCTTTTGGTTTCAATATTATGAATATGTGTATCACTACGATCGAGATCCAATGAACTTGTTTCATTGGGTGTATGACCATCGAAGGTTTTATTCATGTAAACAGAACAACAATTATTCTCTGACTTTAATGAATAACCGTATTGCAATAAACATGATCAAATCATATTCATGCTCAACGCAAAAACCAAATAACACTTATTTAGGTTCAACACTAATCCCGAAAGTATAGGGGAGTGTGCGATGATGATCATATCAATCTTGTAACCACTTCCAACACACATCGTCACTTCACCCTTAACTAATCTCTGTTTATTCTGCAACTCCCATTTCGAGTTACTAATCTTAGCAACTGAACTAGTATCAAATACTGAGGGGTTGCTATAAACACTAGTAAAGTACACATCAATAACATGTATATCAAATATACTTATGTTCACTTTGCCATCCTTCTTATCTGCCAATCACTTGGGGTAGTTCCGCTTCCAGTGACCAGTCCCTTTGTAGTAGAAACACTTAGTCTCAGGCTTAGGACCAGACTTGGGCTTCTTCACTTGAGCAGCAACTTGCTTGCCGTTCTTCTTGAAGTTTCCCTTCTTCCCTTTGCCCTTTTATTGAAACTAGTGGTCTTGTCTACCATCAACACTTGATGCTCTTTCTTGATTTCTATCTTCGTCGATTTCAACATCACGAAGAGCTTGGGAATCACTTTAGTCATCCCTTGCATATTATAGTTCATCACGAAGTTCTACTAACTTGGTGATGGTGACTAGAGAATTCTGTCAATCACTATTTTATCTGGAAGATTAACTCCCACTTGATTCAAGCGATTGTAGTACCCAGACAATCTGAGCACATGCTCACTAGTTGAGCGATTCTCCTCCATCTTTTAGCTATAGAACTTGTTGGAGACTTCATATCTCTCAACTCGGGTATTTGCTTGAAATATTAACTTCAATTCCTGGAACATCTCATATGGTCCATGACGTTCAAAACGTCTTTGAAGTCCCGATTCTAAGCCGTTAAGCATGATGCACTAAACTATCAAGTAGTCATCATATTGAGCTAGCCAAACGTTCATAACGTCTGCATCTGCTCCTGCAATAGGTCTGTCACCTAGCGGTGCATCAAGGACATAATTCTTCTGTGCAGCAATGAGGATAAACCTCAGATCATGGATCCAATCCGCATCATTGCTACTAACATCTTTCAACACAATTTTTCTCTAGGAACATATCAAAATAAACATATGAAAGCAACAACGCAAGCTATTTGATCTACAACATAATTTGCAAAATACTACCAGGACTAAGTTCATGATAAATTTAAGTTCAATTAATCAAATTACTTAAGAACTCCCACTTAGATAGACATCCCTCTAATCCTCTAAGTGATCACGTGATCCAAATCAACTAAACCATAACCGATCATCACGTGAGATAGAGTAGTTTTCAATGGTGAACATCGTTATGTTGATCATATCTACTATATGATTCATGTTCGACCTTTCGGTCTCCGTGTTCCGAGGCCATATCTGCATATGCTAGGCTCGTCAAGTTTAACCTGAGTATTCTGCGTGTGCAAAACTGGCTTGCACCCGTTGTAGATGGACGTAGAGCTTATCACACCCGATCACGTGGTGTCTGGGCACGACGAACTTTGGCAACGGTGCATACTCAGGGAGAACACTTCTTGATAATTTAGTGAGAGATCATCTTATAATGCTACCATCAATCAAAGCAAGATAAGATGCATAAAAGGATAAACATCACATGCAATCAATATAAGTGATATGATATGGCCATCATCATCTTGTGCTTGTGATCTCCATCTTCGAAGCACCGTCATGATCACCATCGTCACCGGCGCGACACCTTGATCTCCATCGCAGCATTGTTGTCGTCTCGCCAATCTTATGCTTCCACGACTATCACTATCGCTTAGTAATAAAGTAAAGCATTACATCGCGATTTCATTGCATACAATAAAACGACAACCATAAGGCTCCTGCCAGTTGCCGATAACTCGGTTACAAAACATGATCATCTCATACAATAAAATTCAGCATCATGTCTAGACCATATCACATCACAACATGCCCTGCAAAAACAAGTTAGACATCCTCTACTTTGTTGTTGCAAGTTTTACGTGGCTGCTGCGGGCTTAAGCAAGAACCAATCTCACCTACGCATCAAAACCACAACGATAGTTTGTCAAATAGACTCCGTTTTAACCTTCACAAGGACCGGGCGTAGCCATACTTGGTTCAACTAAAGTTGGAGAGACAGTCACCCGCAAGCCACCTATGTGCAAAGCACGTCGGGGGAACTGGTCTCGCGTAAGTGTACGCGTAATGTTGGTCTGGGTCGTCTCGTCCAACAATGCTGCCAAACCAAAGTATGACATGCTGGTAGGCAGTATGACTTATATCGCCCACAACTCACTTGTGTTCTACTCGTGCATATAACATCAACATAAATAACCTAGGCTCGGATGCCACTGTTGGGTTTCGTAGTAATTTCAAAAAATTTCCTACGCACACGCAAGATCATGTGATGCATAGCAATGAGAGGGGAGAGTGTTGTCGAAGTACCCACGCAGACCGACTGCGGAAGCGTTGACACAACGTAGAGGAAGTAGTCGTACGTCTTCACGATCCAACCGATCAAGCACCGAAACTACGGCACCTCCGAGTTCGAGCACACGTTCAGCTCGATGACGATCCCCGGACTCCGATCCAGCAAAGTGTCGGGGAAGAGTTCCGTCAGCACGACGGCGTGGTGACGATCTTGATGTACTACAGCAGCAGGGCTTCGCCTAAACTCCGCTACAGTATGGGCACCGCACACGGCTAAAGAATAGATCACGTGGATCAACTTGTGTGTTCTAGGGTGCCTCTACCTCAGTATATAAAGGACCAAAGGGGGGAGGCTGGCTGGCCACAAGGGGCGCGCCAGGAGAATCCTACTCCCTCCGGGAGTAGGATTCCCCCCCCCCCCAATCCTAGTTGGAATAGGATTCCTCGGGGGGGGGGGGGAGAGAGGGGGCCGGCCACCTCTCCTAGTCCTAATAGGACTAGGGGAGGGGGGAGGCGTGCAGCCCACCTTGGGCTGCCCCTTTCTCCTTTCCACTAAAGCCCACTAAGGCCCATATGGTTCCCGGGGGGTTCCGGTAACCTCCCGGTACTCCGGTAAAATCCCGATTTCACCCGGAACACTTCCGATATCCAAACATAGGCTTCCAATATATCAATCTTTATGTCTCGACCATTTCGAGACTCCTCGTCATGTCTGTGATCACATCCGGGACTCCGAACTAACTTCGATACATCAAAATGCATAAACTCATAATATAACTGTCATCGTAACCTTAAGCGTGCGGACCCTACGGGTTCGAGAACAATGTAGACATGACCGAGACACGTCTCCGGTCAATAACCAATAGCGGGACCTGGATGCCCATATTGGCTCCTACATATTCTACAAAGATCTTTATCGGTCAGACCGCATAACAACATACGTTGTTCCCTTTGTCATCGGTATGTTACTTGCCCGAGATTCGATCGTCGGTATCCAATACCTAGTTCAATCTCGTAACCAGCAAGTCTCTTTACTCGTTCCGTAATACATCATCTCGCAACTAACTCATTAGCTGCAATGCTTGCAAGGCTTAAGTGATGTGCATTACCGAGAGGGCCCAGAGATACCTCTCCGACAATTGGAGTGACAAATCCTAATCTCAAAATACGCCAACCCAACATGTACCTTTGGAGACACCTGTAGAGCTCCTTTATAATCACCCAGTTACGTTGTGACGTTTGGTAGCACACAAAGTGTTCCTCCGGCAAACGGGAGTTGCATAATCTCATAGTCATAGGAACATGTATAAGTCATGAAGAAAGCAATAGCAACATACTAAACGATCGGGTGCTAAGCTAATGGAATGGGTCATGTAAATCAGATCATTCACCTAATGATGTGATCCCGTTAATCAAATAACAACTCTTTGTTCATGGTTAGGAAACATAACCATCTTTGATTAACGAGCTAGTCAAGTAGAGGCATACTAGTGACACTCTGTTTGTCTATGTATTCACACATGTATTATGTTTCCGGTTAATACAATTCTAGCATGAATAATAAACATTTATCATGAAATAAGGAAATAAATAATAACTTTATTATTGCCTCTAGGGCATATTTCCTTCGGTTTCCCCTACGCAACAAATCGGACATCTCCTCTACCCTACAACGCTTTTTCATGTTCATCCACACCCAATACAATGTCACCATCAAAGCCATGCAATGTGACAATGGTGGGGAGTTCATCAACTCCTCCCTCCACTCTTTCTTCTTTGCCAATGACATCGCCTATAGGTTTTATTGCCGTCACACCTCTCCCCAAAATGGCAAAGAGGAACGTCTCATTCGCACTACAAATGACGTCGTTCGCTCCCTTCTTATTCAAGCCAACCTTACCCCCCCTTCTGGGTTGAGGCCCTTCACACCGCCACCTACCTCCTAAATCATCGCCCCTCTCGTGCCATCCACGATCACACACCCTACTACCTCCTTCACGGTACCCATCCTACTTATGATCACCTCCGTGTGTTTGGATGCTTATGCTTCCCCAACACATCTGCCACTATGGCTCATAAACTTTCCCCTCGCTCCGCCTGGTGCGTTTTCTTAGGTTATCCTCTCGAACATAAGGGGTACATGTGCTATGATTTATCCACGCATCGTGTCATTGTCTCTCGGCATGTTGTTTTTGACGAAACTTCGTTTCCCTACATACCGGCCACTCCACCACCTACACCATCCACCTCCGCACTCGATCCGCTGGCCTCGCCCGGATCCCCACCAGATCTCTCGGATCTGCCGCCCGCACGTACCTCGTACTGGCCTCCCCAACCACCTAACCTAGCTCCATGCGCCTCTCCCGCATGCAACCAATCACCAGCCGGCCCCACCCCCACTACCAGCCCTGCGGGGCGCACCAATCCGCCCGGATCCCACAGTCCAACCGCATCCTCCTTGACTGCTGCGCCCTCCTCCCCACCATCCAGTCCACCCAGATCCACCTCGCACTCTGCGCCTGTCGCCTGCCCCACCTGCTGCAGATTCCTTCACCCGTGTCGCCAGCCCCACCACATCCTCCTCGGGATCTGAGGCATGCACGCCCACTACCCATCCGCCACGTCTACCCCGCCATGCACAACCGGCTGAACCCCCACGTAATTCGCATCAAATGACCACTCGGGCAAAGCATGGGTATTGCATGCCCCGACGCCTCTTTCTTGCTGATTCCACTTCCACATCCCTCTTTCCTCTCCCTCCAACGTATAAATCTGCACTAACCCTAATTGGCGCCAAGCTATGCAAGCTGAGTATCATGCTTTAATCAATAACTCCACTTGGTCTTTGGTGCCTAAGCCTGCAGGTGTCAACATTGTTACGGGGAAGTGGATTTTTCGCCACAAGTTCAACACGGATGGCTCTTTGGCTCGGTATAAAGCTCGGTGGATTGTCCGGGGATTCACTCAACAAGGGGGTGTGGACTACGACGAGACATTCAGTCCAGTCGTCAAACCGGCCACAATTCGTGTCATGCTCAGTCTTGCCACCTCACACTCGTGGCCTGTTCATCAACTGGATGTCAAAAATGCCTTTCTTCATGGTGATCTCAAGGAAACTGTGTACCGCTCTGAATCGGCTGCCTTTATTGATGCATCACACCCGGATCACGTGTGCCTCCTCAACAAGTCCCTCTATGGTTTGAAACAAGCCCCTCGGACGTGGTTCCTTCGATTCAAGTCCTTCTTGTTGTCCATTGGGTTTTGTGCTTCCAAGAGTGACTCCTCCTTGTTCATACGCCATCATGGATCTAGCATTGCCTACCTTCTGGTGTATGTCGATGATATCATACTTACGGCCAACACTCCTGTCACACTACACTCCATCATTGCCTCCCTCAAGCAGGAGTTCTCCATGTCGGACCTTGGTGAGTTACATCACTTTCTTGGCATAAATGTTACTTCCAACTCCTCCGGCTTGTTTCTCTGCCAGCAACAGTACACACTTGAGATTCTTGACCGTGCCAACATGCTTCATTGCAAACCCGTGTCCACCCCCATCGACACCTCGGCCAAGCTCTATCTTCACGATGGTCATCTTCTTTCCAACCCTACATACTACTGTAGCTTGGCCGGCGCACTTCAATACCTTACTCTCACCCTCCCGGACATCTCCTATGCCGTCCAACAAGTTTGCCTCTTCATGCATGAGCCGCATGACACTCATATGCAATTGGTAAAACAGATACTTCGGTACTTACAAGGCACCTCCCACTACGATATTCAAATATATAAATCACCCTCTCGTGACCTCATTGCCTATACTGATGCTGATTGGGCCAGGTGCTCGGACACCCGCAAGTCCACTTCTGGGTTTTGTGTATTCCTTGGCAACAACATCGTCTCTTGGTCTTCCAAGCGCCAACCTACCGTGTCCCGCTCAAGTGCTGAAGCTGAATACCGGGGTGTCGCAAATTGTGTTGCTGAATCTTGCTGGCTTCGACAACTCTTGCATGATCTCAAGTGTCCACCAACAAGAGCAACTGTGGTATACTATGACAATGTCAGTGCAACTTATCTCGCCTCCAACCCAGTTCAACACCAACGGACAAAGCATATCGAGATTGATCTTCATTTTGTCCGGGATCGTGTGGCTCTTGGCGAGGCTCGTGTGCTTCATGTTCCATCCAGCTCACAGTTTGCTGACTTGTTCACCAAAGGACTCCCTTCTCAGGTGTTCCATGAGTTCCGCGCCAGCCTGAACGTCCTTCCCCATGGAGTTCTGGCTGAGGGGGGGGGGGGGTAAACGTGTGCATGTATATGTGTGTAACGTTGTGTTGTAAACTGAGTCGTCTCCTACATTGTAGGATCCGCTCATGGCCTGCGTGCCTTGTATCTAGGAGCGTTAGCTCTCTCCCTGCAAGGATATATTCTGTAACTTGTAACTCAGTTGTGTAGTGAATACAATTCAATTATCCAACTCTGAGCTTCACAACTCCACAGAGTCGGAGCGGATGGGATGGATTCCGAACACGGCCTAAGCATAACTTATCAATAAATTATGACCATATATAGTAGAAATAGACCTTTGGCAGCATACATGCATAAACTTTTGCGAGCCTACAAATCGAGAGAGGCACCAAACATAGTGGTGGATGGATTCAATCTCTTTGACCATTCGAAGAGCTACTCCATCACTAGAATACATTGAAAAGATAATTCCTGCTTATGTGTTATATTATCCTTCGGGCACGAACAGAAAAGCAGCAATAAGGCACACAGAAACACTTTACAATTAATATGGATCAGTTTCCACCATGGGAAGAATGACGTACGCCATGGCAAAGCAACACATACATGTGAGCGATAGGCGAACAGAACATCAACATCAGAGATTTCTACTAGTATTCAAAGATAAACGTCCGTTAAACGCAAAAGAATCTTGTCCTGTTGAGCTCTCAGAGGAGAAGGCTCATTGGCACCAAATAGTGCATATGTAAGGCAAATCATTACTAAAACAGATGTTCGTTTACACAGAGAGAAATGCAAGAAGAAAAAACATGCACCACTAATCACCCATGAGGAAAGCGAAGCAAGCTCTTGAGTAGCATATTACCAAATAACGCACAAAAGGGCAAATATGTACAAAGAACTAATTTCAGTGTGAAGGCAGATCTTTCATGTTGGAAATATGCCCTAGAGGCAATAATAAAATGGTTATTATTATAGTTCTTTGTTCATGATAATTGTCTATTGTCCATGCTATAATTGTGTTATCCGGAAATCGTAATACATGTGTGAATACATAGACCACAACACGTCCCTAGTGAGCCTCTAGTTGACTAGTTCGTTAATCAAAGGATAGTCATGGTTTCCTGACTATGAACATTAGATGTCATTGATAACGGGATCACATCATTAGGAGAATGATGTGATGGACAAGACCCAATCCTAAGCTTAGCTCAAAAATCGTGTAGTTCGTTTGCTGTAGCTTTTCTGAATGTCAAGTATCATTTCCTTAGACCATGAGATTGTGCAACTCCCGGATACCGTAGGAGTGCCTTGGGTGTGCCAAACGTCACAACGTAACTGGGTGACTATAAAGGTACATTACAGGTATCTCCGAAAGTGTCTGTTGGGTTGGCACGAATCGAGACTGGGATTTGTCACTCCGTATGACGGAGAGGTATCTCTGGGCCCACTCAGTAATGCATCATCATAATGAGCTCAATGTGATCAAGTGGTTGATCACGGGATCATGCATTACGGTACGAGTAAAGTGACTTGCCGGTAACGAGATTGAACAAGGTATTGGGATACCGACGATCGAGTCTCGGACAAGTAACGTACCGATTGACAAAGGGAATTGTATACGGATTGATTGAATCCTCGACATCGTGGTTCATCCGATGAGATCATCGTGGAGCATGTGGGAGCCAACATGGGTATCCAGATCCTGCTGTTGGTTATTGACCAGAGAGTCGTCTCGGTCATGTCTGCATGTCTCCCGAACCCGTAGGGTCTACACACTTAAGGTTCGGTGACGCTAGGGTTGTTAGGAAGACTTGTATGTGATTACCGAATGTTGTTCGGAGTCCCGGATGAGATCCCGGACGTCACGAGGAGTTCCAGAATGGTCCGCAGGTAAAGATTTATATATGGGAAGTTGTCCTATGGTCGCCGGAAAGTTTCAGGGGCATATCGGTACTGTACCGGGGCCACCGGAGGGGTTCCGGGGGTCCACCGGGAGGGTCCACCTCTTTCGGAGGGCTTTATGGGCTGTATGGAGAAGGGAACCAGCCCAAGTGGGCTGGGGCGCCACACCCCCCCTAGGGCCCATGCGCCTAGGGTTGGTGGAAACCCTAAGGGGGGGTGCCCCTTGCTTGGGGGCAAGCCCCCCTCCCCTTGGCCGCCGCCCCCCTCTAGATCTCATCTAGAGGGGGCCGGCCCCCTTCCCCTTTCCCCTATAAATAGAGGGGTGAGGGGAGGGCTGCAGACAACATCTAAGGCGCAGTCCCTCCCCTCCCCAACACCTCTCCTCCTCCATAAGAGCTTGGCGAAGCCCTGCCGGAGTACTGCAGCTTCATCACCACCACACCGTCGTGCTGCTGTTGGAGCCCTCTTCCTCAACCTCTCCCTCCTCCTTGCTGGATCAAGGCGCGGGCGACGTCCTCGCTCCGTACGTGTGTTGAACGCGGAGGTGCCGTCCGTTCGGCACTAGGATCTTCGGTGATTTGGATCACGTCGAGTACGACTCCATCAACCCCGTTCTCTTGAACGCTTCCGCTCGTGATCTACAAGGGTATGTAGATGCACTCCTCTCTCCCTCGTTGCTAGATGACTCCATAGATTGATCTTGGTGATGCGTAGAAAATTTTAAAATTCTGCTACGTTCTCCAACATTTCACTGACAAAGAACAAGAGAACCAAGTAATGTAGTTGGATCGATCAACAAACCTATGTAATTTGAGGATGCGCCTCGGGAAAGGTGGCGTTTCATGGCAATCTACCAAAACAATGACAAAGCTGGGCAAATATTGGAGGCACACGAGCCTAGATAACTGCTACTCCCTTCGTTCCAGAAAATACTTGGCGTAGTTTGTTTTAGTTCAAATTTGAACTAAAACTACGATAAGCATTTTGGAACGGAGGGAGTACCTTCTTCATGTAAAAACCATACAAGTACCTCATTGGAATACAATAACCCCTACCTTTTTCATGTAAAATGGTAACAGCATAAGAGTTTCAGCATAATTCTTAATTCAACTCAGAGCAATTTTAACATGCTCCCTCTTACCCCCTCTTTTTCATATGGGAGGTAAGAAGGACCAATGTTAACATTCAATTAAGAGGCTTGGATCTATTTTATACTCTTACCTCTCATGTGAAAAGGGGAGGTAAGAGGGAGCATGTTAAAAAACCCTCTTCAATTAATTGGTTCAAGCCCTAGATACCCAAATCTAGAGGCCTTGTATGAAATTGGAGAAATTCCAAAGGAATTCAGAGGATTGTACCTACCAGGTTCTAACTCCTAGATTCGGAACAGGACCAGATGTCCACAGATCAAACCAACTTCAATGGCTGGATAACATAACTGATTTGCTGCTCAACGGATCAGAACGGCCATTCTAGATAATCAGGATTCAGGTATAAGAGCAGCAAAAAGAGTAATAAGGTAAAGACAAAGCTAACATCCCAAGGAACACCTACTGGTACATATTTATCACAAGTTTTGTGATGTAACATCATGGCATTAACTTGCTAGAGAAATGACATGAACTGCAGCTGCCGACTATGATAACAATCAGGTCTAAGTACCTGGCAGCGCCCAGAAGTCTTCTACAAGAGGAATAGTACTACTAAGTATTAACCTTACAACAGTGGTTCACGATAGTAGGTCTTGTCAAAAGGGTCGGATGGCAAAACCGCAGAAGCTAGTCGGACCCCATAAACCGGACGCTCCCCTTCCCTGAGTACGCTCTTGAAAACTTGAAACTTACAAGCTCCGCTGGCCCATTTTGCACAAGTCAGATGCTTCAGTAGAGCACGCGCATCAACTCCCGAAGACAACAACCAATCGGACACCACAATAACCATATTCTCCAGCCACCGAGCATTCTCAGCGATGAACTTGAGGAAAGCAGTTTCATTTGTCGACCCTCGGAAGTCACGGAAAATTATCTTCTTCAAGTGCTGCCGGATACACGTAATGGGACCGCCCTCGAGCCAAAACTTGAGACCGACCTTGCCAGTAGACTCCCCGCGAGCCTTTTCGGACTGCAACAAAATTGGATCATAAACATTTAGTCTAGCTAAGCCACACTGTGTACATAGATAGTGGCAATGTAAACTGATCTTTGGATACCTTGATATGGAGCGTCTCGACGTTGGGAAAACATCGGAGGAAGCTATGCACCTTCTTTAGGTCATTGCGGACTTGGAATGTGAGTTCCAAGGCCAAGTTCTGGACACTCGGGACAAGGGTGCTGGTGCTCATCTTAGTCCCAGCCTGCAATGCAAATATGGAAGATGAAGATCATATTTTGGCTGGCATACGTTGTTATTGACAAGACAACTGTATACATATATATGAACTAACTACTGGCTGAAGGTATCCAAATGCAAATGTACAATGTAATGACCTTGATAGGGTGTTGCCAATCTCCAAGGCATGGTCTCCTAGCTCAAGGTACCCAATAGCACACAGGTTGGGTGCATGGCCAATCTTGACCCAACTCCACTGCAAGAGCCTCTCCAGGCGAGGGGCGTCCACCACCAAGATGTCCTCCAAGATGGAATAGCAGAGCTGAACGCACCGCACGCTGTGGCTGGCGAGGCGGAGGCGCACTCCGACCTGAGCCGTGGCCGTGGCCGCGCCCACGCCCCGCCCCGCCGTGGCCGTGGCCACGCCCGCGCCTGGGCTCGTCCCCGCCCCCGCCGTCGTGGCCGTGGCTGCGCATGCGAGGAGGCCGGTGGCGGACGCACGTGAGGAGGACGACGGCGGGCGCACACGAGGAGGCCAACGGCGGCTGCGGGCGCACGGGGCACTTTTCACGTGCGTGAGAAGTTCAGCGCGCTGGAGCTCACACGCTAAATATACGGCTTGCGATTCAGTTTTGTCCGGCGTGCTGAACACTTTTTACAGCATGCTCTATTATGCAGCGTTCGCTGGAGTGCTGTTTTCAACTCCGCACACACTAAACTTGTGAATTTTTTAGCACGGCGCTAATATTTGGCGTCTGTTGGAGATGCTCTTAGGGTTGGGGCATGTTCTTCTTAGGTTGGGACAAATGTTGGAAGCGGCCTGGTAAAAGGATCGAGAAGAGGTGTCTAGAGGGGGGTGAATAGACTCTTAGCAAGAAAAGTTGCAGTTTTTAATTTGTTTAAGTTGAAGTGGAGTTTTGGCACAGGTTTAAACATTCACAATACATATCAATCAAGCATGACAAGAGTATATGAGCAGCGGAAAGTAAATCATGCAAGTTGTAAGAATGTAAAGGGATGAAATTGGAGTGTGCAAACGCAATTGGAAACACGGAGATTTTTGGCGTGGTTCCGATAGGTGATGCTATCGTACATCCACATTGATGGAGACTTCAACCCACGAAGGTAACGGTTGCGCGAGTCCAAGGAGGGCTCCACCCATGAAGGATCCACGAAGAAGCAACCTTGTTTATGCCACCATGGCCATCGCCCGCAGGATTTGCCTCACTAGGGTAGATCTTCACGAAGTAGGCGATCTCCTTGCCCATACAAACTCATTGGTTCAACTCCACAATCTTGACGGAGGCTCCCAAGTGACACCTAACCAATCTAGGAGATACCACTCTCCAAAAGGTAATAGATGGTGTGTTGATGATGAACTCCTTGCTCTTGTGTTTCAAGTGATAGTCTTCTCAACACTCAACTCTCTCTCATAAAATTTGATTTGGTAGAAAAATGATTTGAGTGAAAAGCAACTTGAGAAAGGCTAGAGATCAAAATTTATGTGGTTGGATTGGAATATCTTGACCTCAACACAAGTGTAGGTGGTTCTCTCTCAGAAAAACTATGTTGTAAGTGTAGGCATATTCTAATGGCTCTCTTTGCGAATGAAGAGTGGGTGGAGGGATATATATAGCCTCCATACAAAATCTAATCGTTACACATAAATCACCAAACTCGGTGGGACTGAATCATATAATTCGGTCAGACCGATTTAGTTCAAAATGTGAACGTTAGGATTTTTGGTGGGACCGACATGATCAACTCAGTGGGATCGATGTGCTAGGGTTAGGGTAAAGCCTTATCTCGGTTGGACCGATTTGGCTAATAAGCAAAACAGAGAGTTGGCCAAGCAAACTCGGTGGGACCGATTTCATATTTCGATGAGACCGAAATTAATGCAATAGGCAACAGAGAGTTTGCAAGCCCATCTCGGTGAGACCAAGATCCCAACGGTGAGACCGAATTGATTAGGGTTTCTAACAATGACTATGTCAAGAGAACTCGGTGGCGCCGGATAGAAAGTTTTGGTGGGGCCAAGTTTGACTTTTGGTTTTGGACATATGTGGATATGAGAAAGTAGTTGAGGGCTTTGGAGCATATCACTAAGCACTTTGAGCAAGCAAGCCATTAAGCAACACCTTATCCCTTCTTAATAGTATTGGCTTTCCTATGGAGTCAATGTGATCTTGGATCACTAAAATGAAAAATGTAGAGTTCTAAGCTTTGAGCTTGAGCCAATCATTTGTCTTCGTCATCTTGAAGGGGTCCCACATCCTCTAGTCCATGCCACTCCACTGTTGGACTTATCTGAAATATGCTAGATGAAAGTATTAGTCCAACAAAAGATATGTTGACATTAATTACCAAAATCACTTAGAAAACACTTGTGCTTTCACCTGATCGCGGGCCGATCATGCAGTGCCCCTTGTATTTCAAATGCATCGACACATTCACAGGATCTCTCCCTTCAAAACTTCGAAGTGGCATGCGATTGCAAACCTGTGATTGAATTGAACACATTAAGGAAGGCCAACGAGGTGCTCAGTAGTCAAAGAAATTTTGCTTCGTAGAACCAATTTTAAAAGTTGTAGTTTTATTTTTGAGAGTAGAGCATCAAATGTGTATCAATAAAATCTCTGTCATGTCTTTAAACCCTAGATAGTTCTAATAAGCAAATGATTGCATTGCGTGACTTGTAGGCATCATCGGCTTTTTTTCACAGTTTTTTTATGGGGGCATCCTTGGCTCTAAATATTTATTTAGTCCTCTAAATAAGAGTTTTTCACATTCTTCTGAATTTCTTTGGAACCTCCAATTTTGATGTAAGGCCTCTAGATTAGGGTACTAAGGATTTGCATGGATTGCACAAAGATTTCTGACCAAATCGTCACAGATGAAGAAGATGAGAGAGAGAGGAGGAAGCGATACACCTTTGTGGTGTCACTGATGTATTACTTGAGGCTAAATAGCCTGGGATTACATCAGGGCACACCAGTGTGCGGTTACAATAGGACGTGTAGTGCGCTGGGCATGGTCAATGTGTGGGGTTAGTGCATGAGTTGGACATGCATGCGTGAGAGAGGCGAGATTACAGTCAGCACCCTGCCACAGTCTGAGCATCGGGAGGACGGATGCACATGTTGGACCTGAACTCTTGAAACATCGCCGCCAGGAGCCTCTTCATCATGACATGAGTGAATGTTGCGTGATAGGGACATGGAGGACACGCAAGTGCAGCAACGCCACCTTCTCGCGGACAAAGTGTATGCCAAGTTCAATATGCTTGATACCGCAGTGGTGCATCGAGTTGGCCGCCATATAAACCGAGGAGATGTTGTTGCAATTGGTGACTATGGCGGCTCACAGTGGCACACGGAGCTCACCTAGGAGTTGGCGTAGCCAACAACATTAAGCGGCGGTGTTCACCACGGCGTCGTAATACGTATAAAAAGGATGAATCAAAAAAAATATAGAAAAACCCAGTAAAACCATATGTTGTATGGTTTGCTTTTTTGAGCTAACCGTACATAGTACTTATCTCGCGCAAGCTAAACTAGCGATCAGACATGTTGCTGGAATCCTCCACAAAAATAAAGAAAAAAGATATGCTCCTGGAATAAAACATGTATTAACAAAATGTCGTCGGGCCAGCAGATCTCCCTAGGCGACATGCAAGACCTAAGACGCACCCATCCTAGTTTTTCTATTCCCAAGGAAAAATCGTCAAGCCCAAGAACGACCCAGAGACTTTGTTTATTTGAACTTTTGCTTTTGATTTTGCAGCTTTTTCACTTGAAAAAAAAGCCACAAAAGCTCCTACATAGGGTCTTTTTTCGACTTTTGGCTCATGAATCAACATTGTTATACGATTATATAAGCCAAAAACCAAAGCAAAAAAACACCTATTTAAGAAATTTTGTACTATCTGGATGTAAATTTTATTTCTAGTGTTCTTTGTACTATCTTGACAGTTGATGAATAGATCAAAAAATTTCTCACAAAAAAGAAAAAGAATTTTTATAGCTCGGTTCAAGGAAAAAGAGTTTTTGTAGCTTTTTTGTCAAAATGGAAAAGTCGCAAAAAGCACGAGAAAAACCCCAACAGGGCTCCCTCTAGGAAGCTACGATCCCACCCCTCAAAAAAGAAAAAGAAAAACTACGATCCCTGTCCCGGCTGAACCGCTGAACTGCAAGTCTAGATAGAGGCGTTCTTGATTCCACGTCTGAAACTTCCCTCGAACCCTAGCGGTAGCGGCGGCAAGCGCACGACGAGCAGTGATGGCGTAGGTCAGGCGGCCGAACGCAGGCCCTAGCTGGGACGCCCGACAGCTGGCGGCGCCGGCCGCGCACAACGCAGGGTAAGGATGGAGCACCACCGGCTGACATGTATGTTTTCTCCTCAGTTCAAAGTATGGCATGTTTTCTCCTCCTTAGTTCAAAGTATGCTTTCGATTTTGCTTGTAAGGTTTTTTGCAACTAAGAATTGACTTTCCTAGCCTCCCGGGTCGCTTCACGCGACTCCGGAGGCGCCGTCGCGGCCACCTCGGAAGCCCTCCCACGGAGCGCCGTTCACCACGGGGCATCTCCGGCCTCTTCTTTTCCTTCTGTTCTTCCCCTTGGCGGTCAACTTCCGATCTGGCCGCTGGCTTTAGGATCTGTCCATGGCTTGCCTCCCGATCTGGCGGCTACCTTGTGATTCTGGCCTTCCGATCTAAATGAAGTCCATGGCCTGGAGTACGGGGCTGGTGCGTGGATGCATCCACACGGCTGCTTAAAATGTGCACGTGCATGCAGATGCTCGGCAGCCGTCCAGGCGGCCGGTTAAACATGGTCATTGCTGCCTGGAGTCTTGCTGTGCAGTGGCATGGTCGGGTCTTCACTGCTAGGCGGAGTTCCTGGCTGAGTGCGCCGGCGGCTAATTGTCGCAGTGTATGGCGGCGGCCTCGCTGCCGATTGCGGTCACCGTCAAAAGATTCTGAGAGTTTCGTCTCCGTAGATCTGGTGGTTGACTTCGGCGGCGAGATGCAAACTATGGACGAAGTCTTGATGCAAAGGGATGGTTGTGCGGCGGTGATGGTCACATCACATGTAGCTGTTGGGATTGTGGAAAAGTGATGGTGACAACACATGAATGACTTTGATGGTGGTGCTACTTGAGCACCCGGTCTTGAGCTCTAGGGTGAAAGCCTAGGTCTGACCCGAGTTGGGTATACCTGGCAATGGCGATGCTTTTACGTCGTTACCTTGTTGAAGGCATTGTTCAGAATGCTCGGACTGATTCTTCAGGGTGAAAACCTAGATTGTAGCCTTGGGTGGCTGGATCCGGTGACGGTGGCACTTGAGTGTCGCTCCCTTCTTGAAGGTGTTGCTGTTGAAGAACCTCGTCGTCCGAGTGATGTCATGACATGGTCGGTGCAGATATGGTCATTGTTATAGTTTGTCGATTCAGGATCCGATCGCTTTGGAGTTTTTTTTCCTCGCCTACATGCATAGCTTTGGTCTTATATGACTTTGCTATTTGCAGGCGTGTTTTTGTGTGCGTGCGTTGGTGTTGGCTGTGTGCATCCTAACTATGCAGAGGCCGGGTGTATGCTCATCATGTTTGTATCTTCTTGATGCTCCATTTTGAGTTAATAAAATCCACCCTTTATCGAAAAAGAATTGATGAATTTAAGAGCAACTCCAATGGGGCGACCCAAACGGACGGCGCATTTGTCCGCTTTTTGTCTGTTTGGGTCGGCCGTCCGCCCAGTTTTGCATTTGGGTCGGCAATGCGCCCAACGCGCCGACCCATTTCATGTCCGCATTCAACTTTTAAATAAAAAAGGCCCGCGGCCGATCATGCCAGCGGCCATGTCTCATGCCGGCACCATGCCAGCGCCGGCATACAATGCTGGCTTCAGAAAACACCACAGTTCATGCTGGCGCACTCGCCAGCCGGCCGGCACACATGCCAGCACACAAAAAATGGTGGGACTTGAGTTCGACCACGCCATCGCCGCTTCCGTGGTCATGCCGGCACACCTGCCGGCATACATAAAAGATGGCCCCTCGACGCCATAGATCACTCGTCGTCGAACTTGAGCATGTCGGCCTGCATCTTCTCGAACCACGGCCTCTTTCTTGGCAACAAGGCGTTGAGATCCACCTTCATGATCTCCACGCCGGTCATCATGCTTGCAAGAGCCACTTCTTTCGCTTTTGTCTTGCGTTGGCGGCCTCGATCTCTAGCATCTTGACTTGCTTCTCCACCTCGAGTTCGAACATCTTGGCTTGCTTCTCGGCGTCAAGATCAAGCCTCCTCCTTTGGATCTCCATGAAAGCATCCATTTTGCTCCGCCTTGAAACGCCGGTGCTCCTCCTCTCTTGAGTCCTTCTTATTCATCATGCCGTCCACGCTTGCGATCAAGGCGTTGGTGGCCGCATCTCGCTTGTCCTCCTCCTTGGAATTGGTCTTCCCCCGCGGCCGTGCCGGCTCGCCCTCCCCAACATCCTCCACGGCGCCCTTCCCCCCACGTGCCTTGAGCGCGGCATATTGTGCCTTGAACTTCTCTTCGTCCTTGATGACCCGATAGCAATGGGAGAGGTTGAAGCACTTGCCATTGTGTTGAACCTTGAATGCCTCCAAAGCTTGAAATGCCTACAAAATGTTTCCATGCAAGCATACGAGCAAGTGATATTGATGGCACAAAAGAGGGCGGCTTGCTAGCATACCATGTCTTGCACGCCGATGCCGCTCAGGGGGCGGGCCTTGACGCTCTCAAGGGTGGCGCAAAACTTGTTGTACTCTGTTGGACACCTTCCACCGCTTGGAAATGGAGACCCACCCGCGCGTGCTCACAAATTGGTAAGGTGGAAACTTCTTGCGCTCATGAAACTCGCGGTGCACACGAGCCGAAAAGGTCGAATACTTTTGCTCGGCGCCTGTCTTTGGGTCTTGTCCAATGTCTCGCCAACACTCGCAAAGAAGCTTGTCCTCGGCAGCTGTGTACGCCTTCGTGCGCTTACTCTTGCGCTTCGGCTTAGGACCGGCGTTTGGTTGGCAAGCTCGTCCTCGAACAAAGGCTCCACTTCGATGTCGCACTCGTCCTCTTCCTCTAGCCCATAGTCCTCCGGAAACTCGTGGTCGAGGGGGAAGCCGTCCAGGTCGATGCCGACCTGATCACGCATGAAGGCCGCCTGATCGGGATCATAGCCAGCGGCCGGCGTGAACGCCCCGCGGCCGTCCTGGCTTTGCGTCTCCTCGGGATCGTAGCCAACGCCCGGCGCACCACGCTCGAAGATGAGGTGTTAAATGTAGTCCTCGTCGATGGCGGACGGCGTTTCCTTGAACAGGTTACGGGCGTCCGGGAGACCGCCGGCCGGCGTTTGTCGCGCGCGTTTCCTCGTGTCGCCGAACGACGAGCCACCGACCACCGGGGTGGCGTTGAGGTCGATGGGCGCGGGCGTGGAAGGCGCGACCACGCTCACGTCGGGTGAGCACTCCCCGGAGAGGCGGGAGGCCTGCGGGTAGACGTGGAAGCTGGGGACCGGGTTGCAAGCAGATGCGTGGGGTGAGTCGGGCATCACCATCCAAGGAAACGCCGACGAGCCGGTGCTGGCCGCGGCGACGGCGGCTTGGACAAGGCTGTGCTGGCTAGGGTTTATCCCAAGCATGTAGAGCGCCTCCCTCGTGTCGCGGCGACGCGGGCGTTGGTGAACTCCTGCTGCGCGGCGGCGACGGCGGCCGCCTGCGCAGCGGCCTCATCCCTCGCGTCCGCGGCGTGCCTCCGGCCCTTCCTCTTGGCCGACTCCCTTGCCCGCTGTTCGGGCGTCAGCGCCTTCTTGGGCTTGGTCGCCGCGGCGGTCTTGCGCAGGGCACGAGGCTTGCCTTTCCTTGGGGGGGGGGGGGGCGACGGCGCCGGACGAGGCGAGGCCGGCGGCGGCGTCGAGATCAAGGTCAATGGCGTCCTCCATGGCTGGTTGGGGGGCGGGGGCGCGTGCGGGCGGGAGCGTTTTTGGGGAAAATGGTGGTGGCTGCCACCGACAGGCGGGCCCAGGAAGAAGAGTAGGCGCGCGCGCGTTTGTCTCGTGTCCGCACCGATGCAAATCCGGCTCAAAATTGGGCGTGGAATGGGTCGCCCGCGGACGAAAAACGGATGCGCGTCCGTTTGGGTCGGCGCGTTGGGCCGCCACTTTTGCCACGTCGACCCAAATAGACGCGGGCGGACGAAATGGATCGCTCCATTGGAGTTGCTCTAACTGACTAATTTTTATTAGTTCACTCCAACTAAGAATTGATAAACAATGTTGTGTTTGTGGGGATTTTTATTTGTCAATTGGACCACCTGGTTTGAAATCCTAGCTCGATTGAGACATTTAATTTCATAGGGGTCATCAATAGGACCGAAACAATTGCGGGCACAACACATCATATACCATCTTCAGCTCATACTAGTGATAGAAAAACTCCAGCTAAATGGGTTGAATGAAATCTTGGAATTAATCTCCGCGGATCATATGCCTATCTCACACTGGCTTCTCCTCGACCTTTCTCAAGATCAATCACCGACAGTGACATATTTTTTAGGACTTGGTGTTCGGAGTACAGAGTGCAGGTTGCTCAAGCCACCTCCTGGAGAAATTTCCATCCCTGAATCCCTCCCAAGTCTTGAAGCAGAAAATTGGCCATTCCTCTCATTGGCTACATGCCAGACGACCGGTTTGCTATTTTTACAATCGAGACTTTGTATCTACATGAACTTTGACCTGGAAAGAAGTTATTGAAACACCTCCTAACTTTTGTGTAAATAGCTTGTTAATTTATGCACCGCAGACTTATAACTTCTGTATACACACCATGATAACTTTGACCATGTGAAAAAAGTTGTTAAAAACGTAACAATGGTAATTTGTGTGTAATTAAGATGATAATTTACCATCACAGACAAGATAACTTACATACAAACACTGTGATAAATTACGTACAAGTATACTTTGGCCGCATTACGGACATGAAGGTTTAAATACCTGATATATATTTTTGAACACGATGAACTTTTTTTAGTAGATAAACGATTTGACAACAGAATAAACCTTTTTATATGAATTTAGTAAAATAGAAATATTTTTCCAAACATACTTTTAAAAAAATCGGAATGTACATAAAAAGGTTGAAACGATAAAAAAACCCAGTAAAACTGTACACTTGCACAAGCTCAGACAATTGTTTCTTTGAGACAAGCACAAGCTCAGACATGTTCCTGGAATAAAACCGACATTTATGTAATGTAGTCTATATGGGCCGGGCCGAACAGATTTCCCTAGGCGAGACCTAAGAGCATCTCCACCCATCTCCTCAGGAAGGCCCCAAGAGCATTTTTTTAGGGCTGGCGGTAAAAAATGTTCCACTCACACCTCCAAAGGCTCGTTTTTCGCCAGATTTGACAAAAGTTAGCCCTGGCACTTGCACCCCAAACCCAGCCTCCCGGGGCAGCTGGGGACGCCGGCGTCACCTTTTTTTGCCTCTTGTGGCCCACCTGCAGCCACTCTTCCCCTCCATAATCTCTCCCCCCGTCGCTTTCTCCTTGTAGAGCCCCCGTCTTCTCTCCCCCCGTGCCAGCTCCGCCCGCGTCCTGGCCGCCCGACCTGCCTTGGCGCCTCCGCACAGCGTCGCCTGGCCTCCCGCGCCGCCCCGCCAGCCCTCTGTGGCCGCGCGCCCTTGTCGGGCCGCCACGCCCGACCTCCCGCGCCTGCCAAACGGGGAGCTCGCGGGCTTGGCGACGCTACACTCGAGCGGCTGCTGCTGCTACTCGCGCTCGTCTCCAACTGCGGGCCGCGGTGCGATGAGCAGGCGGCATTTCGCGGCCACGCGCAGCTGCTGAGAAGGCCGGCGGGCGCGGCCTCGGACGGGGCCGGCGCGGCGCGGCCAGGCGTGGGCGCAGGCGCGAGCAGCAGCAGGCGCGGCCTCAGACGGGGCGGCGCGGCACGGCTGACCACAGACCGGCTCAGCGAGCCCGGGTCGCCGAAGAATATCCTCTACTACCACATGATCCCGGAGTACCAGACGGAGGAGAGCATGTACAACGCTGTCCGCCGGTTCGGCAAGGTGCGGTACGACACGCTGCGGCTGCCGCACAAGGTGGTGGCGCGGGAGGCGGATGGCTCCGTCAAGTTCGGGCAGGGCGAGGGGTCCGCCTACCTCTTCGACGCGGACATCTACACGGGCAGGACGACAAGAAGCCGGCCACGCCGGTGTCCGCTCGGGACAGGAAGGCGCCCGCCGTCACCGGCTCCAGGAAGAGCAAGCTCTGGCGAGGCCAGGCGCGGGCGGGTTCAGCACCGTGTACCTGGCGTCGCTCACCTCCTCCCGCCATGGCGCCGTCAAGGTGCAGCGGAGCAGCGAGCGCCTCCACCGCGTCTTCCGCCAGGAGCTCGACGTGCTCATGTCCGTGCGGTCTTCCGTTAGGCCTCCATCGACGCTCGCGCTCCTCCGCTGGCTGGAGGTCGTCGACGCCGCCGTGGTCAAGGTGCTTGACGAAATGCCGCTCTGTTTGTGGGAATCCAACACTGCTCATGGGAAGGCAACGAGTGAAAGTGGTTTGGCCCCCAAGGTCTAAGTTCTCGCCGGCAGCTCCCCAGGAGGCGAAAAAATTGCCTCTGGAGGCAAACGGCTGGAGATGCTCTAAGACGCACCCTAGTTTCTTCTGTTCCCAAGGAGAAATCGTCAAGCCCACGAACGAGAGTGTGGTTTCCTCTAGGAAGCTACGACGAGATCCCTGTCCCGGCTGAACCGCTGAACTGCAAGTCTAGATAGAGGGGTTCCTGATTCCACATCTGAAACTTCCCTGGAACCCTAGCGACGGCAAGCGCACGACGAGCAGTGATGGCGTGAGTCAGCCGGCAGTGGCGCCCGACAGCCGGCGGCGCCCGCCGCGAACAACCTAGGGTGAGGCTGCAGCACCACCGGCCGACATGTATGTTTTCGTCTCTTTGTTAGTTCAAAAGTATGCTTTCGATTTTCCATTAAGTTTTTTTTTTGCAACTAAGAATTGATAAATTGAACTCATCAATTATTATCAGCTCACCCTGGTTTGAAATCCTAGCTACGCCACTGTCGCCATTGAAACAATTGCGGGTACATTACATCATACATCATCCTCAGCTCATACCAGTGACAGAAAAACTCCAGCTTAATGGGTTGAATGAAATCTTGGAATCAATCTACGCGGATCATATATGCCTATCTCACACTGGCTTCTCCTTGACCTTTCTCAACATCAATCACCGCCGGTGACATATTTTTGAGGCCTTGGTGTTCAGAGTACGAGTGCAGGTTGCTCATCCCATCTCCTGGAGAAATCTCCATCCCTGAATCCCTCCCAAGTCTTGAAGCAGAAAATTGGCCATTCCCTCTCATTGGCTACATGTCAGACGACCGGTTCGCGTACTCTTGAACCAATGCTCCAAAGAGCGACGGTCTTTCGATCAGGGCGGCAGGCCGGTCAAACTCCTTTGCTAGTCCTGATAACAGTGATTCACAGTTTAGAAAATGCTATTCAGAAAAGAAAAAAAAGCTATTTTTGGTGCCAAGTTTCTGAAACTGTAAACATAGTGTATGCAAACAAGGTTTCAGTTGTATGGTTCCTGAAAGAAAGGGTATGCTAAATTTGAAGTGGTTACCTGCATCAACTACCAGGACTCTGTCGCAGTCCATGACCGTCGGTATCCTGTGCGCAATGCTGATGATGGTACACTCGGCAAAGTCTTCCCGGATAATCCTCTGAATCACAGCATCGGTTTGGGAATCCACCGACGCAGTGGCCTCATCCATGAACAGTATTTTACTGTGTTTCAGCATCACCCGGCCTAGGCAGAGCAGTTGCCGCTGTCCCACGCTCCAGTTCTCGCCGTTGTCAACAACTAGGTAAGCAAACATTCGAAAAAACAAAACAAAAATCATTAAAAATGTTTAAAAAAACATATTTTGGCATGTCAATGCACAAAATCCGGTTAGTCTGTTCATGCTGAACATCATGTAGAATCGAAAGAGTGAGCACTAAACTATAACTAGGGTACCTGATGCGTCAAGCTTTTCAGGTTTTGATGTCACGGCTTCCTTCAGCTGACAACGGTCCAAGGCCTAAAAATGAAACAAGTTTAGATTCTGAAGACAGAATATTTTTGGGGAGACAAAATGAATTAGTATTGTTTGTCAAATACCTGCCAAATTTCAACATCAGAGTACTCCTCGAGCGGGTCGATGTTGCTTCGGATCGTACCTTCAAAGAGCACGGGCTCTTGAGGGATGATGCCGAACCGAGACCTCAGATCATGGAGTCCTAAGGTGCAGATGTCGACACCGTCGATGATGATCTTCCCCTCGGAAGGCTCCACTATTCTGAACAAGGCCTGGATTAGTGTTGATTTCCCACTGCCAGTCCTACCAACAACTCCGATCTTCTCTCCTCCGTGTATGCTTAGTGTGATGCCCTTCAACACTAGTGGAGTGTTATGCCGGTACCTAACCTGCATATATGCAAGTTCTTGTCCAGGTCATGTTTTTTGTTTCAGGATAAGGTAAGTAATTCCTTAATAAAGATTTACCTTGAGATCAATGACTTCGATATCGCCTCTTGTTGGCCAGTTTGAAATAGGTAGACAGTCCTTGATCCTCCATTCTGCCTCACACGGGATGTTTAAGAATTGCTTTATCCTCTCGACTGACACCATTTTGTTCTCAATGAAGCAACTCATCCATACGGCCCAGAACAAGACTGAGTTCAGGGATAGACCATACGAGAGCGATAGACCAACAAATTCTGCACCAATACAAGACATTAAAAGCATCAATATAACTGGCCGATAACAGGGTAACATGACTTTCTTCTTCCAAAAAGGAGGTTGAACCCCTGGCCTCTGCATCGAGGAACCTGCATCGAGTGATGCACACGGCCATTGGGTTGCATGACTCATGATTGGTACACTATAACAGTAAAGCTTTTCACATGTTACAGTTACTACTAGAGTGTGTTCACAGTACATAGTTATATAAAGAGTAGGCAAAGGAAGAGCTAGAGAAGAAGCTTAATTACCTGGCTGGATGAAGCTTTTGGGTAGAGTGACCATGAGCAAGGCAGTGAAGCAAAGAACAAAGCTCCCAGCCAGCTCTAGCCGGAAACCGAGCCACTCATTGGCGCCATTGTTGTGGAAGTCCATCCTCAGGCTAGAATTGACCCGGTTGAGGTTCTCCTGGAAGAAGCTGTCGCCCTTCCTGAAGCACCTGATGGTCATGACACCCTGCACCGTTTCCGAGAAGTGGTGGATCACCGGAGCCTTGGTGATGGACTCGAGCCGCGTCAGCTCCCTCGACGTCGCAAGGTAGTAACCCTGCAAATCAAATTGGAACCAACGTTAAGGTGAGGAGGGTTCTTGCATTGCACGTTGGTCTGATCGTTGGCTCTTCTGCATGGTTGAGAAAACAAAAAAACTTACCCGGTACCACAGGTTGAGTATGAGCAGAGGGATGATGGCGATGACAGACGGCCACGCGACCTGGCATGTGACGATCAACACGCTGATGACGGTGATGTACATGGAGATGCTGAGCCACACGAAGAATGGCAGGAAGAGGTCGACGTTGGTCTGGTCGGACGACGCCCTGCTCAGTATCCTTCCGGACGGGGTGGTGTCGAAGAAGGACATGGGCGCGTGGAGGATGCTGTTGAGGATCTGCTTGAAGAAGGAGTTGGCGGTCTGGAGGCCGATGAATGCCACCAGGAAGGACCGCCCCGACACGAGCACCACCGACGCGACGGCGATGATGGCGTACACCTCGATGAACAGCGCCGGCCGGAACGACGCGGCGTTCTCGGCGTCGGTCTCGTAGGCGAGCCAGTAGTCGCTGGCCAGCACGGACCCCTGCCACGCCACGGACACGGCCACCACCAGCGCCACGCCCCACCACCCCCACGCCTCCGTCATGTACTGCTTGTACACGGCCAGGCTCACGTGCCCGCTCGCGCGCTCCTCCTCCTTGATCAGCCGCGCCGACGCCTTCTCCGCCACCACCCCGTGCGCCTCCCCGCTCGACGACCTTCTGCCATTGCCGCTTCTGGACGGCTGCCGGGAGACGGCCATCGTCTCCCCCTTCTCGTCAGACACTGGCGCCGCGCCCTCCACGAGCTCCATGGAGCTGTCGTGCGCCGCAACGAGCGCCGCGAAGTCAGAGCCGCGCTGGATGAGCTCGTCGTACTTGCCGGATTGCACTATCGTGCCCTCCTTCATCACCTGCATACAAATGAACATCATCAATTGCATCTCGATCCAAAGACCAAAAATGCATGAGCCACTGCTTGAGAATGTGCCGACATGCTTACATATATGATATCAGCGTTGTGCAAGAAATCGACTTGGTGAGTCACAAGTACAACAGTCTTGTTCTTCAGAGCACCTCTAACACATTCCTGCAAGAACCCAATTCATTAAGCAACTACAATTATCAAACCAACCACTCAGTTCAGTCTAGTCTAGATAAGGAGTAGATAGTAAAATGTACCTTGAAGATCTCGCTGCCGGTGTGTGCGTCGACGGCGCTGAAGACGTCGTCGAGGAGGTAGATGTCGCAGTCCTGGTAGACGGCGCGGGCGAGCTGGATGCGCTGCTTCTGGCCGCCGCTGAGGTTGATCCCGCGCTCTCCGATCTCCGTCTGATCGCCGAACTCCATCATCTCCATGTCCTTCTCCAGGCAGCACACCCTGATCACCTCCTTGTACCGCTCCGCGTGCATCGGCTGCCCGAACAGGATGTTCTCCTCGATGGTGCCGTTCTGGATCCAAGCCGTCTGCGCCACGTACGCCGTCGTGCCGCACACCTTGACCTGCAATGCAGAGAGATTCAGAATCATCGATTATTCAGTGTCTGTCAAAGCATCGTTCAGTTGCAGCACACATTACAAACACATTGTGTCTACTCTCCTAAAAGAAAATGATAAGCAGCAGTGGAAGTATGTCTTGGATTCATCGCTGAAAAATGTTGAAAAAAGTCGGAATGAAACAGATTTTATTCAACTTGCATACATGAAACAATCACTAAAAAGTAAACAGCAAGGGCATCTGTCTGAATGCCATACTACTCCAACAGAGTCACAAGTCAGCATCAGAGAAATGCAACATACAGATAATCGTGCAACATCGGAGAAATTTTGTTTCTTTACGCTGCAGTTTGCACATTTGCGTATGAAAACAAGAGACAAAATCAATCTATCTTCTTTCTTTTGCGGGGGTCCAACAAAATCCGTGTGATCTGAGATTTCAGTTTGCCTTTGTCGATAAGTACAAAAACAAGGGTGTCTGGGTGTGGTTGTCCGTAGGCCTGCCAACTGACCTGACAAGATTGTGAATAGACGGCACTTTTGTTCCTTTGCCGTCGTTTAGATCGATCATGGCAAATCCAATACCAACCCCCACATCGGCGAGGCATTTTTTATGGCAGCCATTGATCTAGAAATGTTCAGTCCTCGTAAAAAAAGCACATTATTTAAGGCTTCTTGCTTGTGGGGGAAATGATGATATCTCTAGCTGTATTCTCGTATGTCGTTTTCATCGCACTAATAAGCTAGCTGGTGGCCGGTACTACAAAAATGGCACATTCATTAAAAAAAAGACACCTTCATCATCAAGACGGAAAAATCATAATGAGTTCCAATCAGGGCAGAGTGATGAGTAATAAACTCATGAGCCATCATACGAGTGACCGGCCGTCTTAAAGGCTGAATGGACCTGTTGTGGTGTCGAGATCCAATCATCCAGTTCCGCCCAACAGACACCATGATGCGTCTCTTTAACTAGACAAGAGAAGATGAAACAATATTTCATGTGGTAGTGGACTGTCAGGCACTAGCCATTTCGTCAGACCATCGGGTTGTCGACTACTACGTGACTGCTTCTGGAAAGTTGATGCCGCCGATGACAGGCTCATACAGCAGCAGCAGTGGCCGCCGCCTCAATCATGCAACCGAAGGCAGATTCACTCTTCTCCCACGTGGTCTATTAAGCATCGCACGCTGCAATCGTAGGTGCCCTCGCCGCAGCGGCGAGTGAGAGAGAAAGCTTCCATCGAGATCGGCAGTAGTAGTACGGAGTACAGTATTATTCATGCATATGCATATGCAGTACCAGCGAGGGGACAGACTTCAACAAGAGCAAGAGCGGCCATGATCGGCAGTAGACGGCGTACAGTATTATTCATGCATATGCATATGCAGTACCAACAGGGCAACATGCGTGACAGCAGACGATGCAACCACTCATGCATTATATTATTATTAACTGCAAGAGATCGACGAATATTAGGAGCACGTCGTACCTTGCCGGAGACCTTGCGCATCTCGCCGAGGATGCAGCCCAGCAGCGACGACTTGCCGGACCCGACCATGCCGACCACGGCGGCCAGCTTGCCGCTGCGGATCTCCAGGTCGATCCCGCGCAGCACCTCCTTCCCGGCCTCCGTCTCCTCGTCGTCCCACGTGAACACCCCGTCCCTAGCCTGCACGGCCACCCCGCCGTCCCGCGACGCCGCCGCCGGCTCCCTCTCCACCGCGCCCTCGTCCAGCTCCGGGCTCGTCATGTACCTGCCACACCACACCACATGCACGATCAATCAATTCTCTTTAAACCCACGAAGAAGTAGACGTGCTCGCGCGCGATCATATATGCAACGTAAAACGTACGAGTCGAGGCGCTGGAGCGAGATCATGGCCTGCGAGGCCTGGATCATGGCCTGGGGGAAGTTGCGCATGGGCTCCTGGAGGATCTTGAAGAGGGAGGTGGCGGTGAAGACGAGGCCGGCGTCGAGGGGCACGCCGACGGCGACGCAGGTGCCGAAGACGAGCGCCGACACCACGGTGGGCGCGCTCCAGAGCACCACGATGTTGCCGGAGATGGAGTACATGAAGCGGGTGAGCCACCCGAACTCGAGGCGCCGGAAGCGGCCGATGCGGGCGTTGAAGTGCTCCTCCCACGCCTGGAACTTGATCACGCGCATGTAGCTCAGCATCTCGTTGGTCGCCTTCATCCGCTTGTCCCGCTCGCCGGAGAGGGAGAACTGGTACCGGTTGTTCCGGCGGGTGCCCAGCAGCACGAACGCCATCACGCCGAACACGCCCACCAGCGCCGACGTCACCGGCGGGCCCAGGTAGATGTACAGCAGGCCAAGCGCCACGCCCACCTGCAGTGCAATTCACGGTGCATCGCCGGTCAGAATCCATTTTGTAAGAACGTGCAAGGTTTCTTCACAAAATAAAGCAATATTGTGGAAAGTTACAAAAAATATATATTTAAAAGGTCAGAACAATTGAAAAAAAAGTGTAACAAAAATGATTCAGTGCTATAGGCACATGTAAAATTTTGCAAAGAAATAACTACCATGGTGATCGGTGCAAAAAAAGGATATTTATAAAGGTTGCTATTCAAGGTTTTTGAATTTGTTTTTTTTTGCTTGGAATTAACCAGATGTCATTTCTTCACGAAATTTCAAACTTGGCTAAAACACTTGATGGCCTTCACTACAAAAAGTTTTAGATTTTATTTCAGTTTTTGCTGCTTCTTTAGTGAATGTTTTAGCAGATGCGCCTAGACCCAGGTTCCAAAGATATGCGCCCTTTTCATCACCTAGGGTGCAGAATAAGTTATTCTTCACCCGAGGTAATCTTACGATCATTTCATAATAAAATTACGTTTGGAATTCAAATAGTTACATTCCTATTGATTCGTTACGTAAAATTTAGCATAAGAAAATAAGAATATAGGTCATAAGACAAGAAAATTTACAGTTTATGTGTATTTTCCACTATGTTTTTACGTTTGTAATTTTAAATAACATGAAATATTTTTTACGATGATTATATATTTTCTTAGGGTCTTTTTTTACGTCGGAAATAAGATAAAACTTACGAAACGTAAAATTACGGTGTATTGATGGTAAAATAGATGGGGTGAAGAATAACTATTCCTCATCCAGGGTGACGAATAGCGCGAAAGTATCCCCAAAACGAGACTTGCGCTAATAAAACGCTACTCCTGCCTGCACCAATGCGTCGCCTCACGTGCGCAATATACAATTGAGTGCCTTGATCCGCAAGATTATTCTACTAGCGGTTCCTATCGAGAGGATCAGTCGAAGAAAACACAAAGTGGGGACAGATCCTACTAGACTCATTGCATCTCAACCACTACCGGGCCACGACGAACATGAATTGTAGCTCACACAGAGAAATCAGTACTGTACGTATTAAGTAATGTATGCATGACCGACGACATGGCACCGGGGACTGGTCGCATGTATAGTGATCTAAACCGCTCGTATATTTCTTTACAGAGGGAGTAAGAATTAAGCAATGGAGAATTTTAACGAAGAAATGACTTAGGCCATTTACAATGCCGACCATCAGATCGCCCGCGTGTGTCCAAATCAGAACGTGTTGTGTCATCTAACGCGGGTTTGTATTTCCGGCCTATACATAAAGCCAAAGAGCGAGAGTTGGTGATCACTAAATAATACGCCTACTCCCGCCTGCACCAATGCGTTGGCTCACGTGCACAATAGACAATTCGGGGCCGTGGTCCGCAATCTTCTTCTAGAAGCGGGACCTATGGGTAGAGGATCACTCCAAAGAAAAACAACAAGGGACAGATCCTACTGTGCTCAATGCATCTCAACCACTAGCGGGCACACATCAATTGAAGCTCACACAGAGAAATCAGTACTGTACGTAGTATATTAACTAATGTATGCCAGACGCTGACAGTGCCGATCGAGATGGCCCCGGGGGCGGGTCGCATGTCGTGGCCCAATTAAACCTGCAGGCCCAGCCCAACCGATTTCTGACCCACAGCGGCAGCAAGCCTAGTATAGCATACGGGTAGGTGCATCCGGCTCAAAACAACAAAAAGTATGGCCATAGCCTATACGCATACGCATACGCATGGCATGGCGCAGCGCTGACTGACACGTGTCCTGGCATACGTATGAAATGGACGATTGAAAGTGAAAGTAAACCAACTGTATGGGATTTTTTTATCAATGAGATCAATTCGGGTAATTAATGGGCTTTCCGCAAAAGAAAAGTAGGTAATGGGCTTGGGAAAAAAAAACACCGAAGCACGGATCCCATGAGCGATTTGGACGTGCGACTATAGTGCATAATTTTAGTGCGATGGTCGCTGTCTTGGAGGAAACGCAAGAGAGGCTTCCGTTTACGAAATCATTCGTCGCGATTGACGTCGACGAGTACCTCCATGCGTATCACGGAGGAATTTTCTATGAGGACTCTTGCTCCTCACGGTTACTACTTACTACGTGATGGCTGCTGCCACCGTGACCGGGTCGACTCGACCGCAGTAATAAGAGCCAGAGGTGGCCGTCGTCCCTGCGCCGCTCCTTCCATCGCCAGCAACAAAAACGCAATCAATGCGTCTCATCGCCAACGAACGAACAAAACGAACCGTATGGGTATGGCTCGTCTTGACCGGAGGAGATAGGGCCTGTGTGAACCGTATGCCGTGAGGCCGCCAAAGCCAGCGACCAGAGCTACGTTCACTCACGCGACCAAAACAAAAGCGATGTGAATCGTGCCATGTCTTGGCAGGTAGGCGTGGTACAATCATGAATGAGTGACCGTGCCATGCCTGCTGGATGACAAAAACAAGAAGGAAAATTCACCCTTTTCTATCTCACAAGCAACGAAAAATGCCATCGGCGAATCTACCCCGTCAGCCGATCCTTGTTCTCTTGCGTTGACGTCAGTGAATACCTCATCGGCCGCCCGATTCTTCTTTCCAACGTACAGCATGATTGGGGCAGAAACAAAGTTGCGCGAAATTGCCGGTGATCCGCACCAACAATCATGCATGCATGCATGCATGCACCGCAGCCAGTCAATGGAGTCAATGGACGTACTACGTACCTGGAGCGGCATGAGCCAGAGGTAGTGGATCTGGAGCATCATGTCGGAGAGCTGCTGCGCGTCGACGGCCATGTAGTTGACGATCATGCCCAGCCCGTGCTTCTGCCGCGCCGAGCACGACAGCCGGAGGCCCTTGCGGTAGAGCGCCGTGATGAGCGCGCCCCGGATCTGCATCCCCAGCTTCTGGCAGTGGAAGTTGTACTGGTGGCTGCACAGCGCCTCCATCGCCTTGGCCCCCAGCAGCGCCACCACCAGCCGCGCCCCCTCCCACAGCGGCCGCCGCTCCGCCGCCGACGTGAAGCTCACGAAGCTCTGGATCAGCGTCGGCCCCACGTACATCACCGTCAGCCGCAGCAGCGCCAGCCCCGCGTTCAGCAGGAACAGCGGCCAGAAGCACCGGAGCAGCGCGTGCCGCACCGGGTTGTTGTCCTTGCGCGCCCACGAGGACGGCCAGTGCGAGAGGAACAGCGCGTGCATGCGCTCCGGCCGGTGCGCTGGGGCGAGGGTGGGTACGTCTGACAGGTCTAGTGGCGAGCGGTAGCCCCGCTGGATCAGCGGGTTCATCCACGCCCACGACATGCGCGACGGCCATGACGCGCTCGCGTACGGCGTCGTGTTCTTCTCCTTGCTGGCTTCTTCTTCTTCTTCTTCGGACCGATCGTTGTCATCGGCTTGTTCTTTTACGGAGATTCCCGTGGCGCCCAGGACGGCGACGACGGGGAGCGGGAGGGACAAGACGAGCGCCGCGATCGCGAGCGCATCGTCCGGGAGAGCGCCGGCGCCGGACGCGAGGCGCGCGACGGCCGCGCCGGCGAGGAGCGCGGTGAGCGCGGACGCGGCGAGCCAGAAGAGGCGGAGCGTGAGCGGGTGCGCCGCCGCGCGGAACCGCTTCTCGTGACCCACCAGGGCGGCGGCGGCGAGGTGCGCCGCGCACTGCAGCGCCAGGAACACCGCCTCCTGGGCCTCGCCCGCGCCGCCCCGCATCACGACCGAGAGAACGAAGAGCACGGCGTAGAACCCCGCGAGGACCGCGGAGGCGGCCAGCGCCAGGACGAACCCCGCGCCGACCCGCACCGCCCGGGGCCGCCCCCGGTCGAGCAGCGGCTTGTCGGCGCCGTTGCCGTTAACGGCGCCGTCCCGCCGGCGGGACAGGACCTTACCAACCGCGAGGCAGAGCACGGCCACCAGGAACGCCGCGGCGGCCGCGGACAGCATGAGCCGCTGCGAGCAGGTGGAGACCAAGAGGAAAGCGGCCCATTCGAGGACGCCCTTGGAGGGGAGGTCGCATGTCCTCGTGGTGAGCCACCACGGGGCCGTGGACGCGAGCTCCATGGGCGGATCGGATCAGCGGCGACGCATGCAGATACAGGGACGTACGGGGAGATGGAGAGGGAGAGCAGAGGAGCTCCGCGGCGCGCTGGGGTTCGCCGTCTGGTCCTCGGGAGGAGAGGAGAGGGGAGGGGAGGGGACGAGGCTTCTTTGGTTTTGACGGGCCGCGGCTTATTTTTGGACAGTATTAACGAGCCACGCTCGTCACCTACGACGTGGCGATCGTTCTCCAGCAGAGTGCCAGCGCGAGTAGTTTATTGCCGGAGCGGAGCGCCGTCCGGAGTCCGGAGTGGTGCGAGTATCTTGGTCACCGAGGATTAGGAAGGAAGCGACTCCATCCACTAGCTGGCGTCGTGGCATGGCTGCGAGCCACACTTGGCGCCCGCTGCTGCTGTGGCTGCCCGCCTGGCCGTACGATTGATTCGAGGACCGGGGAGGAGACTTGTTTGGTTTCCACGAGGAGAGGGGAGGACGGACGAGATGGGCACGGCCGCCCGTGGCTAGTAAATAAATTTGGTTATCTTGCCAGGATCCCTGCCAATGTTTCTGTCAGAAGCATCTAATGTGTAAATTATAGAGGCAAATACTACAGTCCCACGGGCACATGCTTGGGCCGTAAATCCAGTGTCCTGACAATGCACGAAATTTTAACTACTAGTATATCATCAGCCTATCTATCTAAAGTAATTACTGCTCGTGCTAGCCTGCCACACACCTTTCGTTCCACGTGAATTGAGCGAATCTCTCAAGAAATTTCCTTTCGTCTCAACCACGTGGGTAGTGAATAAATTTGGTTATCTTGCCAGGATCCCTGCCAATGTTTTTGTCAGAAGCATCTAATGTGTAAATTATAGAGGCAAATACTACAGTCCCACGGGCACATGCTTGGGCCGTAAATTCAGTGTCCTGACAATGCACGAAATTTTAACTACTAGTATATCATCAGCCTATCTATCTAAAGTAATTACTGCTCGTGCTAGCCTGCCACACACACCTTTTGTTCCACGTGAATCGAGCGAATCTCTCGAAAAATTTCCTTTCGTATCAACCACGTGGGTAGTAAATAAATTTGGTTATCTTGCCAGGATCCCTGCCAATGTTTTTGTCAGAAGCATCTAATGTGTAAATTATAGAGGCAAATACTACAGTCCCACGGGCACATGCTTGGGCCGTAAATTCAGTGTCCTGACAATGCACGAAATTTTAACTACTAGTATATCATCAGCCTATCTATCTAAAGTAATTACTGCTCGTGCTAGCCTGCCACACACACCTTTTGTTCCACGTGAATCGAGCGAATCTCTCGAGAAATTTCCTTTCGTATCAACCACGTGGGTAGTAAATAAATTTGGTTATCTTGCCAGGATCCCTGCCAATGTTTTTGTCAGAAGCATCTAATGTTTAAATTATAGAGGCAAATACTACAGTCCCACGGGCACATGCTTGGGCCGTAAATTCAGTGTCCTGACAATGCACGAAATTTAACTACTAGTATATCATCAGCCTATCTATCTAAAGTAATTATTGCTCGTGCTAGCCTGCCACACACACCTTTCGTTCCACGTGAATCGAGCGAATCTCTCGAGAAATTTCCTTTCGTATCAACCACGTGGGTAGTAAATAAATTTGGTTATCTTGCCAGGATCCCTGCCAATGTTTTTGTCAGAAGCATCTAATGTTTAAATTATAGAGGCAAATACTACAGTCCCACGGGCACATGCTTGGGCCGTAAATTCAGTGTCCTGACAATGCACGAAATTTTAACTACTAGTATATCATCAGCCTATCTATCTAAAGTAATTATTGCTCGTGCTAGCCTGCCACACACACCTTTCGTTCCACGTGAATTGAGCAAATCTCTCGAGAAATTTCCTTTCGTATCAACCACGTGGGCAGTGAATAAATTTGGTTATCTTGCCAGGATCCCTGCCAATGTTTTTGTCAAAAACATCTAATGTGTAAATTATAGAGGCAAATACTACAGTCCCACGGGCACATGCTTGGGCCGTAAATTCAGTGTCCTGACAATGCACGAATTTTAACTACTAGTATATCATCAGCCTATCTATCTAAAGTAATTACTGCTCGTGCTAGCCTGCCACACACACCTTTCGTTCCACGTGAATTGAGCGAATCTCTCGAGAAATTTCCTTTCGTATCAACCACGTGGGTAGTGAATAAATTTGGTTATCTTGCCAGGATCCCTGCCAATGTTTTTGTCAGAAGCATCTAATGTGTAAATTATAGAGGCAAATACTACAGTCTCACGGGCACATGCTTGGGCCGTAAATTCAGTGTCCTGACAATGCACGAAATTTTAACTACTAGTATATCATCAGCCTATCTATCTAAAGTAATTACTGCTCGTGCTAGCCTGCCACACACACCTTTCGTTCCACGTGAATCGAGCGAATCTCTCGAGAAATTTCCTTTCGTATCAACCACGTGGGTAGTAAATAAATTTGGTTATCTTGCCAGGATCCCTGCCAATGTTTTTGTCAGAAGCATCTAATGTGTAAATTATAGAGGCAAATACTACAGTCCCACGGGCACATGCTTGGGCCGTAAATTCAGTGTCCTGACAATGCACGAAATTTTAACTACTAGTATATCATCAGCCTATCTATCTAAAGTAATTACTGCTCGTGCTAGCCTGCCACACACACCTTTCGTTCCACGTGAATCGAGCGAATCTCTCAAGAAATTTCCTTTCGTATCAACCACGTGGGTAGTAAATAAATTTGGTTATCTTGCCAGGATCCCTGCCAATGTTTTTGTCAGAAGCATCTAATGTGTAAATTATAGAGGCAAATACTACAGTCCCACGGGCACATGCTTGGGCCGTAAATTCAGTGTCCTGACAATGTACGAAATTTTAACTACTAGTATATCATCAGCCTATCTATCTAAAGTAATTACTGCTCGTGCTAGCCTGCCACACACACCTTTCGTTCCACGTGAATCGAGCGAATCTCTCGAGAAATTTCCTTTCGTATCAACCACGTCCATGCAAATTATTCCCTCCGATCACAAATACAGATGTTTTGGATTATCGACTTGCGGACTGAATTGAGTGAACTAAACCCACTAAAAAGGTGTTTATATACATTTGATTCATAAAAATACTCATATTTGTGAACGAAGAGAGTACATAGGTACGAGTAAAAAAAACAAGTATACATGAAACAGACTTCCACCCATCTTTATATAAGAAATAAATAAAGACACAAATGACCGAATAATAGAAAGTGGTAAGAAAACCCTTAAACAATGGTTCAAAAAAAAAACCCCTCAAACAAGCTTGTACATTCTAGCAACATTACTTGACATGCCCAAAAGCAAAAATAAAAAAGCGAGACACGATTCGTCAGAGACGAGGAGTCAACCGCAAGGAGGCTAATCGAGTTGGTGATCCACCACCTGAAAACCATTCAGCATGTCGTCTAGCCGTTCTTTGTCCCGTCGCCTACATACCGGACCGACTTTTATAAATATGCTAAATTTAATACATTGTTATAAAGTCGCTGCAAGAAGATCTTCTCAATATTTTCTACTGTAACTAGCTAATTGCACATGCATTGCAACGGATGTATGCTCTAGTGGTTCAACATCAATCTTTTTTGACATATACCTTGCATCAATTTTGATAACATTTATTTTGATGGGAATATGGGTAGGGGAAGGCAAAAAAGTTTGGAAATGATAAACACCAAACATTCGGGATTTGACCATGGCGAATCAAATGTTCGATGGCAAGTTTAGTTGACACGCGCGGCAATTTCTTGGTAAAAAATACACTGAGCGCCGTATGCTGCAAAATTTGCGGGCCGCCAGATTACATCCACGGCAGAGTTTACGTGAAAAACACGAGCCGTTGCAGTGTCGCCTCTTCGTGTGGTTAGCCGCATGGGATCGATGCTGGACATCGAATAGACTGACCGGGAGGGGACTCCCACATCAAGATTCTTGCCCACCATGCACCCAAGAGGACAAATCAATGAATCACATTATTCTTGGGTGCGTCTTTGCAAGAACTTTTTGGGTGCAGGTGTGCACGGCGTTGGGCAAGCCGGAGTGGACACCCACTATGGAGGACGAATTGCCGGCATAGGTCTTAAATAACACAGTGGCTGGACTGCAGCAAAAGGACGCGCATGCCATCCTTACACTAGGATTGTGGGAGTTGTGGAAGCACCGTAATGTCATTGTGTTTGATATAGAGTCTCCATCTTTAGGGAGGTTGTTCGGTAGGTTTGTGAGTGAGGGCCGGGCTTGCTAGATGACGGGCTTGCTCAAGAGTGACCTAACTTCTTCGGAACGCAAGGGGGGTGGAAAATGCGGGAGGAAAAAACCAAGAAGGTGGAGGCCACGCTACCAACTTCCCTTTAAATTTCTCATATGTCCCTCCGAGATAATTGAATAAAATTTAACTTCTAGTACAACATTAGTACCTGACAAAATCTTTGAATCACTCTTGTTTTATAGGTAACTCCGTTGACACTTTCTTCAAAACTTTTTGTGCTTAAGCTTCATGCCGAGGTGCACTGATCAGAAGCTCACCCGACTTAACCATCTGAGGTAGGAGATGCAGCCATGCAGGTACTCACCTTCAGACTTAACCAGCAAGTATGCAGAAAACTGCGCAGTTGTGTGCTTCACCCTATAGTCCCGATCTGGAGGCGCAGAGATAGATTTACGTGTCTCACCGTGAGGTAGTGTGAATAAGGCATGCGCCAAACGCCTCATGGTTTCGCAATGCACTTGTTTAATTAGTGTGATCAGTCCTATGGTTTTGCAACCACTTCATTTGTAATATGTAAGAGCATCTCCAATACTTGCCCTATAAAAGAGCACACATACTTTTCTTTTGACATTATGAAGCCAAAAGACATCTCCAACAACTGCGGGAAAACGAAAAATGGAGCAATTTTTTGGGATTGCCCAAAAATTGGGTTGCAAGAAAAGAGCATTGAAACCAGAGAACAAAAATCTTCAGCAGCGACGTTTAATCCAAACGCACATCTCAACAGCCAAAAAGTCGAAATACAAGAACGTGCAAACCCGCAATGCATAAATAAAAAACAATGAATGCAAGAGTAGGAACACGTGGTGGTGGTGGCACGGACACTGCGTTAGGTGTGTGCGGGTTAGCGGAGCTGCTGTCGGCCTTTGCCGGCTGCGTGGAGGTGATGGTCTGCACTGCTACAGGTGATAGCCTTGCCGGTGCCTGTGGGCGTGGTGTTTCTTCTTGGAGGCGTTGTTGTGTTCATGTGCATCTTCTACTTCCGGATCAAGCTCTTCGGGCGAAGCGAGCCGACGGTCGGCCACCTGTCACTGCTAAAAATATGCTAAAATTATACTTAGTCACAAAGTCGGTGCAAGAAGACCCTCTCGATAAGTATATTGTTATTGTAACTAGTTAATTGCACATGCATTACAACGGACGCAGACTCTAGTGGTTCAACACTAATCTTGTCAAACATATACCTTACATCAATTTTGGTACTCCCTCCGTTTTTATTTACTCTGCATATTAGAGTTGACTGAAGTCAAACTTCTTAAAGTTTGACCAAGTTTATAGAAACGAATATAAATTGATATCATAACAAATTTATATGATGTGAAAGTACATTCAATAATGAATCTAATGGTGCTAAATTGTTATTGTATATGTTAATATTTTTGTCTATAAATTTAGTCAAAGTTTACAAAGCTTGACTTTGACCAAAGCTAATATGCGGAGTAAATAAAAATGGAGGGAGTAACATTTAATTTAATGGGAATATGGGTAGGGGAAGGCAAAAAAGTTTTGATTTAGTCGAGATTTTGATAAGATTGATTTGATTGAATTAATGCAGGAGAAGATTTTGAAAAATATCGATTTGATTTAGATTATTGCACGTTAATATGTTTACGTTGATTCTATTTTGTACGACATCGATTGGGGTTACCAAAAAATCACCATGAAACAGAGAGAGAGGGGGGGGGGGGGGGGGGAGAAAGCGGGAGGAAAAAATCGAGTAGAATGTGGAGACGACGTTATCAACTCCCCTCATATGTCCATCGTCGGAGATAACTGAATAAAAGTTAACACTCTACAACATTATGTCCTCACCTGAATCTTTTAGGATCTGACAAAATCTTTTAATCACTCTTGTTTCGTAGGTAACTCTGTTGACACTGACTTTTAAAACTCTTTGTGCTTAATCTTTATGCTGAGGTGCACTGATCAGAAGCTCACCGGACTTAACCATCTAAGGTAGGAGATGCAGCCATGCAGGTATTCACCTTCAGACTTAACCAACAGGCATGCAGAAAACTGCGCAGTTGTGTGCTTCACCCTGTAGTCACGGTCTGGAGGCGCAGGGATAGATTTACGCATCTCACCTCAGTGAGGAAGTGTCGTTGTAGTGTACGCGCGTCAGGTCGTTGACAGACAAGTAATGACAATTAATGTAGTGTGAATAAGGCATGCGCCAAACTCCTCATGGTTTTGCAATGCACTTGTTTAATTAGTGTGATCAGTCCTATGGTTTTGCAACCACTTCGTTTGTAATATGTAAGAGCATCTCCAACAATTGCCCTATAAATAGAGCACAAGTACTCTTTCTTTTGACTTTTTGAGGCCAAAAGACATCTCCAACAATTGCGGGAAAACGAAAAATGGAGCAATTTTTTGTGGGAATTGCCCAAAAATTGGGTTGCAAGAAAAGAGCATTGAAACCAGAGAACAAAAATCTTCTGCAGCGATGTTTGATCCAAACACACATCTAAACATCCAAATAGTCAAAACACAAGAACGCGCATACCCGCAATGCATAAATAAAAAGACAACGAATGCATGAGTAGGAACACGTGCTGGTGGTGGTGCGGCCACCGCGTCAGGTGTGTGCGGGTCACGGAGGTGCTGTCGGCCTTTGCCGGCTGCATGGAGGTGATGGTCTGCACTGCTACAGGCGATAGCCTTGCCGGTGCCTGTGGGCGTGGTGTTTCTTTTTGGAGGTGTTGTTGTGTTCATGTGCATCTTTTACTTCTGGATCAAGCTCTTCGGGCGAAACCCTAGACCCGGCTGGGTCGGGCAACGACATCGTCCCTACGGCGTTTCCTCCTTTGGGGCGTTGCTTTGAAGACTCTTGATCCTTCTTCGTGCCTCCTTTGGGCTGGACATGCACGGTATCATGGTTGGCAGGTGCCCAACCGGTGATGTGAGTGGTTGGTGCTGATTCTTGTGTGGCAACGATGGCGGCTTCGGGTGGAGTTGATTTGCAGCTGAGTTTTGATAGTCGGTCTCATCCGGCGTGTTCGAGGGGTTGTCGTGCTTCACTCTGTTTTTTGGAGTCGGAGTTGCTGAGGAGGGCCCTTGCGGCAACGATGACGCGAGGCGGGTGGTTGGTTTTGGTGCAGGCTCAGCGCTTTTTTCCTGCAATGCTCGTTGACAAAGTCAGAGCTACCTAGTAGCCGGCGTGTGCGGTTGATTGTTTGGCATCGGCCGGCGCAGGCCTTGGCGTTTGCTTGCGGTGAGGGCTACATTGATGGTTGTCGATTGTGGAGTCGGAGTCGCCCTCATGGAGGTGTGATGACGATGACACTAGGTTGCAACCTTGAGGGCGTTCTCTCCTTAGTGACGTGTGTGCGTTCTTGTGTTGGTTGCCAGGTCGCCGTGTGTGTCCTGTGTGGACGTGTTGTAACAGTTTTCGCTTGGTTTTTCATTGATTAACCAGGCAATTCTTCTCTTCTTTATTAATAAGATGAGGCAAAGCTTTTGCCTCCGTTTAAAAAAAAAGTAGAAACACAAGAATGCACTGATTTTGAGATTTAAACCGAACATTTGAAAAGAAAAAGAAAAAGATAAAAGAAGCAATGGTCTCTAGAGCTCTCTAAAAATACAAGCACACTAGTTGCTCTTTGCTCCCAGCATCATTTAGGCACGCACAACGAGCTCCGTAAAACGTCTCGAGCTTCATCCAGCAGCAGAACATGATAAACAAGACCAGAGGATTCAGCCTTCATCGAGACCATTACGACATATATAGCGAATTAAGGTAGCAACAGAACACAGCTTCCGGCAATTAGAAGTTGAGTTTAATTACAGTAGCAAATATAGCATTGTCAGACTAGTCACCAAGAAGTATCAAGGACATCCTCTAATTTCCTCAAAAAGAATAACAGCCTCTTACAATGCAGTCAAGCTGAAATCACGGTTGATCAAGCAAGGGTAGTCATCAGTCAAGCAGAATGTGCGCAGATAACATCAAGTAGGAGTAGGAGGAGTGGTAGTACTAGATTCAGATTCAAATTACCATCTGTTAGATGATTCTTTTTTTTCTTGGGCAGAAGATCATCAGACCATCCAGTGTGGCTCGGGCAGAACTTGGCGGCAAACAGGGAAGGCATGACGGGACGGAAACCTTTGGAAGGCTGGTCTTTGTCTCGCCACTTGGGTGAGAAGCCATCTTTGATCGGACGATGGCTGCAGGACAGGAGAGATTTTGTGCGCATGTTGATGCTGATCACACACTCAATCTCCCTGCATAGCCGAGCCCTTCTCTCCCAATCGAGGTAGTAATCTCCCAGCAAGAGGTAGAGGACACCAACCTCGTCGGCCTTGAGGACTGGGCACTGCGGCATGGCCTGCGGCAGCCTCTCACGCTTGTAGGCCTCCGACTGCCAGAGCAGCGGCAAGGGCAGCTCCATGTCTTCATCTCTCGTCCATGAGTGAAGGTCTGGCGACAGAGTCCAGCTCCGCAGCACAACGTCGGCAGGGGGCGTGTTGTCACGGGGGTTTGTCGCCACTGATGGTGACAATGGAGATGAGCTTTATGGAGTCCCCGACAGGGCCCATGGTCCGACGATCCTTGGGGTAACTGCGGGAGAAGTCACGGCCTTGGCACTCCTCGGGAAGATGAATGAAGTCGAGCTCCACGTGGTCAAGGTCTTCGCTGGTAGTGGTACCGGTGGATGGCATGTCACAGACAATGGCGCCAAGCATGAGATCGGCTCAGAAAACCTTCCCTTTGAAAGTGAAGGCCGCGTCTACTTTGTACGCCGGCTGGCGCGGCACCTGGGTATGCGGGCTGAAGCGCGCCTCCTGCTTCGTCCACTTCTTGCCAGCGGCATGGCTCGACCACCGGAAGATGATGCCCGACGACCCCTGCAACACTCTGTCGCGTGTAGCGAAACGGAACCCCAGATTGAACAGATCGTAGGAACCGTCGTCGCGTGGCAGGACGGCAGGTTGCCTCAGGAAGAAGAAGGGCACAGAATCAACTCTCGACGCGAAGTCGTAGCCCTCGAAGGAATCCATGGTGGCGGGGAGCAGCGAGAGCGAGTTCTTGGCTGCGTCGTAGACGAGCCCGTACCACCTGTCGCAGAACCCCAGAGTCATGACGAGGTAGTTCTCCACGACGGAGTCGAGGACGCACCCGATGCCTCGCTCCTGCGTCTCGATCTTGGCGCGCACGGACAAGGTGGGGAGCTCCGGCGGCTCGACGAGGTGCGCGTCGAGCGAGAACTGGTCCAGTATCCAGGACCCTTTCTCGATGTCCCCCCAATCTTTGCTCGCCTTGGCCATGATCTTGTCTTCCTGATGCTTCTCCTCGGCGTCGAAGACCGGGACGTGCTTCCTCAGTACGACCCAGGAAAGCCTCTTCGGTGAAGACATGGCGAAAGATCGCCGGAGATGTGGCTGGGATTGGGAGCCCTCATTGATGGATCGTTTTTAGCGGCCGAGTTTGAGTCTAAAAAAATGTTTTGAGTCATTTAGGAATTATATATTGGAGAGTTTAGGAATTCTTTTTACTTCCCGGTCTCATCGCTCTGATAAGGCATCCTGACGTAGAGTTTTGATTCTTCTCTCCTCAAATTTCACTAAAAAAAATTAGGATCACGCGGGTATCTTGAAATCGTTCCGATGGTTTTGTGACGAGAACATTGTTCTTGGTGCCTCCTGTCTTTAGGGGTTGTGGCAGTGTCCCGGGAAGTTGAGCTCCGAGGTGTTGTCGTCATAATTTTATCGTTGCAGTTCTGGAATACATAAGTTTAGTACGCCGACATCGAAAATCTCTTTTATGCAGTTCGTTGGTGAGATAACCTCGACGCCACCCAGTACTGGGGCGGGAGTTCGGGAGTATCGCCATAACTTGTATAACGGATGCTTTTCGAAGGTTGAGGTAGATGGTTTCCGAAGTTTTTCTCGGTTATGTGTTGAAGGATGGATACGGCATGATGTAACGCCCCGGACACACCCGCCGGTGATCGTTACTCCTGGCGGGATGTAGACTAGCCCCACAGATCAATACTAGTATTTTCTGCGCACTTTGTCCTCACTCATGCGCACCCGGGAGCAACTTCCCGGTCGGTCACCCATCCTGATACTACTCCAAGCTGAGCATGCTTAACTTTGGAGTTCTGTCCGAATGGGCTACCGGAAAAGAAGGAATTCCTTATTTATATGAGTAGTCTATCATCCCTAATAAGCCAGGCCATCACATACACCCCCACTCAGAGGAACCGACGTCCTCGTCGGGCCACAGGAACGTTCCCTCTTGGCACATACGTCTGTGCTTCCAGTCCAGTACATGTGCCATGCCGTGTGCCACGACGGGTCACAACTGTCATGAGCAACATGACCACGCACCTGTCCGCAACCATCCGTGTAACCGCGAGGGTCGGCTCTGATACCAACTTGTAACGCCCCGGACACACCTGCCGGTGGTCGTTACTCCTGGCGGGATCTAGACTAGCCCCACAGATCAATACTAGTCTTTTCTGCACACTTTGTCCTCACTCATGCGCACCCGGGAGCAACTTCCCGGTCGGTCACCCATCCTGATACTACTCTAAGCTGAGCACGCTTAACTTTGGAGTTCTGTCCGAATGGGCTAGCGGAAAAGAAGAAATTCCTTATTTATATGAGTAGTCTATCATCCCTAATAAGCCAGGCCATCACATAATGGTATCGGAGCCTCCCGAGTCCCGATCCCCGACTCGAAAACCATAAGTTTAGGCTTTAGGCCGTTTGCTGATGCCTGTGGACGGTGGAGATGCGGCCATACCCAAATAACTTTTTTTAGGGGACCATACCAAACAACCAGAAGGAACCCTATTGGGCTTCATTCTGTTGGGCTTCTAGAAGCCTGGGTGGCTTCTGGCTGGCCACGGTTATTGTTCCCTCAAAAAAAGAAAACTAGGGTTATTACAGTCAATAAGTGGGTCTAGGTGAGGGCCTGGTTTGATCTAGTTTTTAGTTGAGCATCAAAATTAGGTGTCTGCCCGAAGAAGTTTGATATCTGCCATTTAAATGTAGTGTGGTGGAACATGCTGATTTTTGTTGCGGTGCTGTTTAATATGATGGTGGTATGTATGCAAACTTTGATGGCAATGGATGCTTGTAGATGTCACTTAATGTACAAGTTGAGTTGATGTCGAAACTTTGTGAACTTGCTGTGGTCAAATGGTGTGATGGACGTTAATGAAAATTGGGTGGGAGTGGTGTTTTGTCATGGTTAATCAGCATGACAAGTTTGAGCTTAAATGGATGGATGGAAAATACTCCTTCCTTCACAAAGTGGTTAGGTGGATGCAAATTTGGAAAATTGTGGAGGGAGTTGTGATGGGTTGTTTATGCTCAAAGCTTGTGTGATAGTCATGATATGATGGTATGATGGTGTGCACAAAGTTTCAGCTTCATAGGATGAAGGCACAATGTACTTGCTTCACAAACTGACAAATCTAGCAGAAACCCTAAATGGATGCTCTGGTCAAAACTTGGTTTGGTTGTGGGTATTTGTGGATGAAAATGGTGAATATATTTGTAGGAGAAGGCCTACAAATAATTTGGTGATTTGTGGTGCAAGGAAAATTGGTGGTGTAGTCCAATGGTGGTCCCTGGGGTTTAATAACAGAAATGACAATTAGGTTTTTGGAGGCAAAATCCTAATTCCAAGTAGCTAGGCAAGACACTTACTCTCAAATAAATACAAGAGTGCAAATAAAATCAATATTTTAAATAGCGCGCTACAAAATATAGCGAGGCCCTCCTCTAAATGCTACACAAGTTATAGCGCGCTAATAGCGTGCTATATTTCAAAATAGCGTTTGCAAAAAAAAATCAAATATATCTAGAAATAAAGTATTTAAGCAACTAAATTTTTCATAGGAGCAAGCAATATATGCATAAGGGCCAAATCCAGCACATAAAAATAGTAAGTCTCAAACATCAACAACCATAGTTTTAAGAGTCTCTAACATCAACAGCCACCGGGGCAGCCACCTGGGCTTGTTTGTTAGGTCTCGTGGGAAAATCTGATAAAAGGAGTGAGAAAGCTAGTGGTCGTGGGTTGGTTTTGGCCTGCTGGGCCTGCTGGGTTGTGCTTATTTCAGTTTTGCATGGTCTGCACGTCGTAACGTTACAACGTTACGACGTTATAGCGTGTGTAGCGCGCTAATTACGCGATTAGCAGCGTAGCGTCCGATTTTGTCAAAACGTAACGTCTCCCTTTCAAATATGCTATAACCGCGTTATAACGGCGAAATAGCGTGCTATTTAAAATATTGAATAAAATTCAAGAACACCAACATAAAAAGACAAAAGCCAAATCTCTAAAAAATAATTTTCCAGAAGTGAAAATCTAGGGTGTTACAATACAAATAGCCATGATGCGCGGGAAGAACTACATATCTGAAGCAGAATATAGCAGCTTTAGTCAGAATAGAGACATGGTTGTCATTAGGTGGGGAAGATACAAACCTTACAGTAGAGTAGGAAGAGTGTGGACGGAAGGCAAAAGGTGAACAGAGCTTTCATCGTGATGTTGTGAACGAGCATGCGATAGGAGCCGTTGGATTCGATGTCTACGCCAACGATGAAGCTTGACAGTGAATCGATGAGAACTAGCCCATCCAGTAGCCAGAGACCTCCAAGAGGATGTCGCTGCACCAGCATGGTTGCAATTACGAAAAGTGACTATGATAGAGTCTGTGGTGTGCTGCTGTATCAGGTTATGTGGATGGGAAGATGAAAACCGAGTCCAAAAAAAGCCTAAAAATAATCTTGGGGACATATTAGCGACCGAGGAATGACCACGATCGTCTGAAAGAACTCCAGACCCAAATGAGAACTGAATAGATTATTCGGTGAGGAAGATACGAATCCAACCTGAGAGAATCCGTCACCGGGGAAGAGGAGGGACGCCACTTCGACCTAGGAAACACACTGGTATCACCAAATCTGGTGGCCCGATGAGACGAAACCCCAAAACGCCATATAAGATGAAGATAAACAAACTACTTGTACTACCAGACTAGACAAAAGGGATGGGTGCCTCACCAAACTCTCTGTCGGCAACGGCCAGCGAGGGGACGAAGGAGGAATATTGGGGAGGCTTGGGAGAAGGCGTGCGAAGGGAAATGGAGAGGACCAATTTTGTGTTATTTTTCATCGTGGGTTGTGTTGTGTGAGTATACGCTTTTACCACGGAACTGCTTCACCGTTTTGCCGGCTTCGATGAATATATCTAACTATAATCCCTAATTATAGTAACTTTGCTTCGTTGCCAGTTCGTCTTGCAACCCACGCATGCTTGAGGTTGTAGGCGGCTAGTTTTCAAGAAGAAAACTATCAAATAAGTTGACTCGGCGGTGGCCTTCGAGGGAGCAACTTATGTACTCATTGACGGTTGAGCTAAATCTTTGCCTTCAGCAATTCCCCTAGGTAAACGAATATATACTATTCGGCCTTTCTCAAATATGTTGCTCGCATTCTTCCGTCTTGCATTTGAAGTAAATCTTTGGCTTCAAGTTGGCCTTCAATGGCTACAGTGTGCTCCTGTGAAAGTAATTCTCAAATTTGTTGCTTCGTTTGTGATGTCTTTTGTATTTTTTTTTTTTGAGAATCACCGGGGAGAGCTCCCCACCTGAATATATTACTCAAAGGACTGCCGTGGCAGTAAGTACAGAATTACATAGGCACGGTGCAACATGCAGAGAGGTAGGAGCGCCACGAGAAAACGTCCTCCTTGTCTTGTGGAAGCACAAGACGATGAGACCATAGATCCAGAGCAGAAATAAGGTTTCTAAGGGTTATTACAGAGGTTTGATCGACCGTCTAAATACCATGTCATTACGAGCTGTCCATATCATCCACAGCAAGGCCAAGAGGACCGAAGGCCATGCTGTGCTGGAGAGGTGAGGAGGAGTAGTGACATCCCAAAGGTCTGTGATGTCGTTGAATTGGGGCAGAAGCCCAATTCGTTGCCAGATCCTATTAGCAAGAGGGCGTGTGATGAATAGGTGGCTGGAGTCTTCGGGTAGCCTAGCACACCGGGGGCATATATCTGAGTCGATTATATGCTTGTGTGCAAGGTTGACCCTGGTGTTGAGGCGGTCTTTGAAGAGCATCCAGGCAAAGACTTTGAGCTTTCGAGGAACCTTTGCGCTCCAAATGAGAGGAGCATTGAGATCGTTATCTGGCCGATCCATGAGGGCGCCTTATGCATGCTTGGTGGAGAAGGCAATGCCATGTCATAGGAATCGTTGATCTTCCCCCACCGAAGGCATAAAATCCTACAAAACAGCCACAAGAGACACAAGTTCTTGTTCTGCCGTGAGAGAGAGACGGTTACAGAGGTTAGCTTGGATACCGAAATGCAGAATGTTAGCCACTTTTACTAGCTGTAGAGTGGAGTGTGAGAATAGGTGGGGGAAGGTGATGGCAAGGGGTTGTGGAGTCAACCAAGTATCTAGCCAAAAATAAGTATGTGAGCCACTGTTTGTTAACACAAAAGTGATATTTTGTACAGTAGTGAGTTGCTGTGAAATTGTGCGGTAGAGGAAAGAGGTTTGCGGGGGTGGGGAGACTAGAGTGTTTGAGTGTTGGAGATCAAGCCAATCTAGCCAGGGTGTTTGTGAAGTGGAGAGTGCTTTGGCAGCAAATTTCATAAGAAGGCAGTTGTTTTGAACATGTAGGTTTTTTAGCCCAAGACCACCGATTTTTTTTGGGTAAGCATACATTTTTCCAAGAAATAAGACATTGAGCACCTAAGCAAGCATCCTCTCCTGCCCAAAAAAAATCCCTTCTCAAAGAGTCCAGTGTTTTGATTGTTTTCTTTGGGATGCGGAACACAAACATGAAGTAGGTGAGGATTGAGTCCAGAACTGCAGAGATGAGAATGAGCTGATCACCTTTATCTAAAAGTTTGGCATGCCAGCTGGTAAGTAATTTCCTAGTTCGTTCTATTAGAGGGTTGAAGATATTTGTGAGGGGCTTGGTGGGGGCGAGAGGGAGACCGAGGTAAGTTTGCGGGAAGGAGGCGCATGAGCACCCCATGGCGAGGGCGATGTTAGTAGTCCTGGATTCGTCCGTGTGTAGGGTGGTTTTGGAGAAGTTGATGGCGAGGCCTGTGGCGTGTGCAAAGTTGTTTAGGATTTCTTTAAGGGTTGAGGCGGCAGCAGGAGAGGCAGCTACAACGATGAGCGTGTCATCAGCGTATTGGAGGACAGTGGGAGGCAGGTGGGAGAAGATTGGGGTGGTGGAGAGCACGGAGAGAATTCTGGAGGATGAGCTGCTGAAGAAGATCGGCGACAATGAGGAAGAGGTAAGGAGAAACCAGATCACCTTGTCTCTAGCCATTTTTGCATTGAATCCATTTGCCCGGAACTCCGTTCAGGAGAATGGCTGCTTTGCTTGTGTGGAGAATGTTTTGGGTCCAGCGGCGGAAGGTTGAAGAAAACCCACGTACGGCCAGAATTTTTTCAAGAGCAGGCCAAGCCACAGAGTCGAAAGCCTTTCTGAAGTCCAACTTAAATTCCATAGTGTGTTTTTTACGTGAGTGGCAAGAACTAATGAGATCGGTTGCGAAGACAAAGTTTTCAGCGATGTTTCTGCCAGAAATGAAGCCCTTTTGATTGCCATGAACTAGCAAAGGGATGAACGGCTTAAGTCGAGAAGTGATGACTTATGCAACAGCTTTGATTGGACAGTTTTGCAGAGAGATAGGCCTAAAGGCGTCGGGTATGGTTGGCGCGTCCTTCTTATGGAGGAGGACAATGTGGGCATGGTTTAAGCGTTCGGTGTCTGATGTACCTTGGTGGAAATGAGAGAAGAAAGATAGAACAATATTTTTAACTAGAGGCCAGAAGGATCTATAGAAAGTAGGTCCAAAGCCGTCCGGTCTAGGGCTGGCTTGGGGGTTCATTGTGAAGAAATCAAGCTTAATTTCCTCTTCGGAGAATGACTCATCGAAGACGTGGAGTCTGGGCACCAGTTGTGGGTAGATAGACTTCAGATCAAAGGCCAAATTTGTCGGAACTGGAGTGCCAATTAGTGAGACAAAGAAGTCACGAAGGATTTCAGCTTTCTGTGGATGCGCAGAATATTCGGATCCGTCGCGTGTGAGGGTGAAGATTTTATTTTTACATAGATGTTGGGAAGCAGACATGTGGAAAAACTTGGTATTTTCCCCGCCGTGGATGGCGCGTGAAACCTTACCACTCCATCGCCAGTACGTCATTTTCTCCTGTATGGTGCACTTGAGTATGGAGACGATGATTTTACGAGTGAGGGATTCTGGTCAAGAAAGGGGCGTGTTTTCCTCGACGAGGTCTAAGGCGGTGATTGCGGCTTGGCAACGAGCTTCACAGAGGGGGTGGGAATATGAGAACGTGCCCAATTTTTGATATAGATACGAGATTTTTTGAGCGCGGTAACGAGGGAGGCAGCTGCATTGGATGGCAAGGAGGACTTTGCGGCCCAGACTTGTCTAACAATGTCTCTACAGGGTTGGAAGTTGGCCCAGCCAGCCTCAAAATTGAAAAAGTTGGATCGTGGGATGGAGGTGGTGACGTGGATGAGGAGTGGAACGTGATCAGACATGAAACGGGTACGAGAGGAGAGCAATGTGTTAGGGAAAGCATCTTCCCACGCTAGGTTAAAGAAAACGCGATCTAGCCATTCTAAGGTGGGGGTGGCGCGGTTATTTGACCAGGTGAACCTGCGGTCCAGTAGGGGCAATTCGATGAGCACAAGATCATCTAAGCTTTGGTTAAGCGCGTTGGCTTCGGCGGGGCGGAAGGCGGGATTGTTTTTGTCAGAAGGGAAGCGGATAAGGTTAAAGTCACCGGCAATAAGCTAGGAGGTATCATCCGGTAGTGAAATTGATGCGAGCTCGTTTAAAAAAGCTTACTTAAGTGAGCGTGATGAAGGGAGCGTAGATGTTTGTGATGGCAATGTGTTGGGCGCACGCAGTGGATTGTAGGATTAGGGTGGAAGAGAAGGTTAGGTGAGAGTAGGAAACTACTTGGAAAGAGGCAGAGTTGGTGGCAGAGATGGTGCCACCCGCTGATCCGACAACTGGCAAGGAGAAAACTTGGTTAACTTGACGTGGCAGGAAGGATTTTATTTTGATGTCAGGGAGAGATTCGAGTTTTGATTCTTGCAAGAGGGTGATGACCCACAAGTGTAGGGGGTCTATCGTAGCCTTTTCGATAAGTAAGAGTGTCGAACCCAACGAGGAGCAGAAGGAAATGATAAACGGTTTTCAGCAAGGTATTCTCTGCAAGCATTGAAATTATCGGTAACAGATAGTTTTGTGATAAGGTAATTTGTAACGGGTAACAAGTAATAAAAGTAAATAAGATGCATCAATATGGCCCAATCCTTTTTGTAGCAAAGGACAAGCCTGCACAAACTCTTATACAAAGGAAAGCGCTCCCGAGGACACATGGGAATTATCGTCAAGCTAGTTTTCATCACGTTCATATGATTCGCGTTCGGTACTTTGATAATTTGATATATGGGTGGACCGGTGCTTGGGCACTGCCCTTACTTGGACAAGCATCCCACTTATTATTAACCCCTATTGCAAGCATCCGCAACTACAACAGAATTATTAAGGTAAACCTAACCATAGCATGAGACATATGGATCCAAATCAGCCCCTTACGAAGCAACGCATAAACTAGGGTTTAAGCTTCTGGCACTCTAGCAACCCATCATCTACTTATTACTTTGCAATGCCTCCCTCTAGGCCCAAACAATGGTGAAGTGTCATGTAGTCGATGTTCACATGACACCACTAGAGGGATGACAACATACATCTCATCAAAATATCGAACGAATACCAAATTCACAGGACTACTTAGGTCTTGTACAATGGGAGGTGCTTAGAAAAATAAACCGAGTTTTTCTGAAGCACCGGTGCCTATTTCTACAGGAGAGATGCTTAATTAAGTGTCTACCCTATACAAATAAGCACCAGTGCTTAAGGAAATCCTGGTTTATTTTTCTAAGCACCTCCCATTGTACAAGGCCTTATAGCAAGACTTCTCCCATGTCCTCAGGAACAAACGTAACTACTCACAAAGCATATTCATGTTCATAATCAGAGGGGTATTAATATGCATAATGGGTTTGAACATATGATCTTCCACCAAGTAAACTAACTAGCATCAACTACAAGGAGTAATCAACACTACTAGCAACCCAGAGGTACCAATCTGATGTTTGGATACAAAGATTGGATACAAGAGATGAACTAGGGTTTGAGATGAGATGGTGCTGGTGAAGATGTTGATGGAGATTGACCCCTTCCCGATGAGAGGATCGTGGGTGATGACGATGGTGATGATTTCCCCCTCCCGGAGGGAAGTTTCCCCAGCAGAACAACTCCACCGAAGCCCTAGATTGGTTCCGCCAAGGTTCCGCCTCGTGGCGGCGGAGTTTCGTCCCGTGAGCTAGCTTATGATTTTTTTCCTCGACGAAAGAATCCATATAGCCAAAGATGGGCATCAGAGGGCCACCAGGGGGCCCACAAGGCAGGGGCGCGCCCCCACCCTCGTGGACTGTGGGTGGCCCCCCTCTGGTACTTCTTTCGCCCAATATTTTTTATATATTCTGAAAATAATTCCCGTGGAGTTTCAGGACTTTTGGAGATGTGCAGAATAGGTCTCTAATATTTGCTACTTTTCCAGCCTAGAATTCCAGCTGCCGGCATTCCCCCTCTTCATGTAAACCTTGTAAAATAAGAGAGAATAGGCATAAGTATTGTGACATAATGTGTAATAACAGCCCATAATGCAATAAATATCGATATAAAAGCATGATGCAAAATGGACGTATCAACTCCCCCAAGCTTAGACCTCGCTTGTCCTCAAGCGAAAGCCGAAATCAAAAAATATGTCCACATGTTTAGAAATTGTGGTGTCGATAAAATAAAATACAGACATGAGGGCATCATGATCATTCTTAGAACAACAACATATATATGTATATTGTCATATGGTCTCTTATGCTAAAGTAATAATTCAGTCACAACTTCAAGTATGAATCATAAACTTCATTGAGAGCTAACAAACTATAATCTCAGTCATTGAAGCAATTGGAATTTATCATAACATCGAAAAGAGTCAATATAAGAGCTTTTCAGCAAGTCCACATACTCAACTATCATTTAGTCTTTCACAATTGCTAACACTCACGCAATATTTATGGGTATGAAGTTTTAGCCGGACACAGAGAAAGATAGGGGCTTATAGTTTTGCCTCCCAACCTTTTACCTCAAGGGTAATGTCAACAATTAATAGTTCATGAAAACTCACATCCAATTAGCTATATATATCAGGATCTTTCCAACACATTGTGCTTGCCAAAGGATAAAATGTAAAAAGGAAAGGTGAAGATCACCTTGACTCTTACATGAAGTATAATACAGGAAGAAAAGATAGGCCCTTCGCAGAGGGAAGCAGAGGCTGTCATGTTCTTTTATGGTTGGATGCACAAAATCTTAATGCGAAAGAACATCACTTTATATTGCCACTTGTGATATGGACCTTTATTATGCAGTCCGTCGCTTTTATTTCTTCCACATCACAAGATCGTATAAAGCTTATTTTCTCCACACTAATAAATCATACATATTTAGAGAGCATTTTTTATTGCTTGCAACGATGACAACTTACTTGAAGGATCTTATTCAATCCATAGGTAGATATGGTGGACTCTCATGGCAAAACTGGGTTTAAGGATATTTGGAAGCACGAGTAGTATCTCTACTTGGTGCAAAGAATTTGGCTAGCATGAGAGGGAAAGGCAAGCTCAACATGTTGGACAATCCATGAAAATATAATTTATCTTAGATGTAAGAAAACATAACCCATTACGTTGTCTTCCTTGTCCAACGTTAACTCTTTAGCATATCATACTTTAATGAGTGCTCACAATCATAAAAGATGTCCAAGATAGTATATTTATATGTGAAAACCTCCCTTTCTTTATTACCTCCTATTAATTGCAACGATGACCAAAACTATGGTTGTCAACTCTCAACAACTTTTATTCATCATACTCTTTATATGTGAAGTCATTACTCTCCATAAGATCCATATGATCTCTTTATTTCTTTTTATTCTTTCTCTTTTATTTTATTCCCTCAAGATCATAGCAAAATAATCAAGCCCTTGACTCAACACTAATCTTTATTATATATAGCTCACGGACTCGATTACATAGAAGGATCATAAAGCAAAACTCACAACTAGATCATACTAAAACATTATTCTACTGGATCAAGATATTACCAAAAGGATCGAACTAAGAAAAATGGTAAAGATAAAAGTGATGGTGATAGATCTGGGCTTGGAGGCGCTCGATTTTCTCGTGAAGCTTGAAGATGGCCTCCCCAATGTTCTTGTCATCCAGCTTGTGGTTGTTGGTGAACTCCATGATCATTATATGATTGGAGTCGAGTCCACGTTCCACCATCTCCTAGCACTTGAAAACTTGTTGCTCCAATGCCTCGAGCCTTGTCTCCATGCTTCTGGTCCTCCTTGGTCCCTCAACATCGCGGATATGCAGCAACCCCTCACGCATCTCAATGGTTTGAGGGTGTTGCAGCACCTTCGCGAGGTAGGGGTTGATGACCTTCTCGAAGAACTTGTCCTTGGGGGCACTTGAAGACGCCATGACGACCAAGATCTGTCAGAAAACAGCTCGAAACAAAGATAGGAGATATTTGGGTGATACGGTGGTCAAAATCTTCGGGAGATTATATAGTGATTTTTTATCGACCAAAAGAAGTATCGTGCATGAAAACGGAGACCGGAGAGCACACAGGGTGCCCACGAGGCAGGGGGCGCGCCCAGGGGGTAGGGCGCGCCCTCCACCCTCGTGGAAGCCTCGTGTCCTTCCCGGACTGCTTCTTATTTTCCTATTTTCTTAAATATTCCAAAACATAGAAAAATTGACATTAGAACTGTTTTGGAGTCGGTTTACTTACCGTACCACGTACCTATTCCTTTTCGAAGTCTAAAGCATTCTGGAAAGTGTCATTTATGTATTCCTCCGGGGTTACGGTTTCAATAACATTAGTTTCAACATTTATGGGGTTACCTGAGATATAATGTTTGATTCTTTGACCGTTCACCACCCTTGGATTTGTGCCTTCGAAGTTGTTGATTTTTATGGCACCGGAACGATAGACCTCCTCGATGATGTAAGGACCTTCCCATTTAGAGAGAAGTTTTCCTGCAAAAAATCATAAACGAGAGTTGTATAATAATACATAATCACCTACATTAAACTCATGCTTTTGTATCCTTTTATCATGCCATCTTTTAACTGTTTCTTTAAACAGTTTGGCATTTTCATAGGCCTGGGTTCTCCATTCATCAAGTGAGCTAATGTCAAAAAGCCTCTTCTCACCGGCAAGTTTGAAGTCATAGTTGAGCTCTTTAATAGCCCAACATGCCTTATGTTCTAATTCAAGAGGTAAGTGACATGCTTTACCATAAACCATTTTATATGGAGACATACCCATAGGATTTTTATATGCAGTTCTATAAGCCCATAATGCATCATCAAGTTTCTTGGACCAATTCTTTCTAGATCTGTTGACAGTCGTTTGCAAAATTAATTTAAGCTCTCTATTGCTCAGTTCTACTTGACCACTAGATTGTGGATGATATGGAGATGCAATTCTATGATTAACATCATAGTTAGCAAGCATTTTACGGAAAGCACCATGAATAAAATGTGAACCACCATCAGTCATTAAGTATCTAGGGACTCCAAACCTCAGAAAAATAACTTCTTTAAGCATCTTAATAGAGGTGTTATGATCAGCACTACTAGTTGGAATAGCTTCTACCCACTTAGTAACGTAATCAACAGCAACTAAAATATGTGTATACCCATTAGAGGAAGGAAACGGTCCCATATAATCAAAGCCCCAAACATCAAATGGTTCAATAACAAGTGAATAATTCATAGGCATTTCTTGACGTCTACTAATATTACCAATTCTTTGACATTCATCACAAGACAAGACAAACTTACGGGCATCCTTGAAGAGAGTAGGCCAATAAAAACCGGATTGCAATACCTTATGTGCAGTTCTGTCTCCAGCATGGTGTCCTCCATAAGCCTCGGAGTGGCACTTGCGTAGGATCTGTTCCTGTTCATGCTCAGGTACACAACGTCTAATAACACCATCTACTCCTTCTTTATAAAGATGTGGGTCATCCCAGAAGTAATGTCTTAAATCATAGAAGAACTTTTTCTTTTGCTGGTATGTGAAACTAGGTGGTATAAATTTAGCAACAATGTAATTAGCATAATCAGCATACCATGGAGCAGTACGAGAAGCATTTATGACAGCTAATTGTTCATCAGGAAAGCTATCATCAATAGGTAGTGGGTCATCAAGAACATTTTCTAACCTAGACAAGTTGTCTGCAACGGGGTTCTCAGCTCCCTTTCTATCAATAATATGCAAATCAAATTCTTGAAGCAAGAGAACCCATCTAATAAGTCTAGGTTTAGCATCTTTCTTTTCCATAAGATATTTAATAGCAGCATGATCAGTGTGAACAGTTACTTTAGAATCAACAATATAAGGTCTGAACTTATCACAAGCAAATACAACTGCTAAAAATTCTTTTTCAGTAGTAGCATAATTTCTTTGGGCACTGTCTAGAGTTTTACTAGCATATTGAATAACATTTAATTTCTTATCAACTCTTTGTCCTAGAACAGCCCCTACAGCATAATCACTAGCATCACACATAATTTCAAATGGTAAATTGCAATCAAGAGGCTGAACAATAGGTGCAGAAACCAAAGCTTTCTTAAGTATTTCAAATGCTTCTACACAATCATCATCAAAGACAAAAGGGACATCTTTTTGTAAGAGATTAGTCAGAGGCCGAGAAATTTTAGAGAAGTCCTTAATGAACCTCCTATAAAAACCGGCATGACCAAGGAAACTTCTTATACCTTTAATGTCCTTAGGACACGTCATCTTTTCAATAGCATCAACTTTAGCTTTATCAACTTCAATACCTTTTTTAGAAATTTTATGCCCCAAGACAATACCTTCATTAACCATAAAGTGGCACTTCTCCCAATTCAAGACAAGATTAGTTTCTTCACATCTCTGCAAAACTCGATCAAGGTTGCTTAAGCAATCATCAAAAGAAGTCCCATAAACAGAGAAATCATCCATGAATACCTTAACAATCTTTTCGCAAAAGTCAGAGAATATAGCAGTCATACATCTTTGAAGGTAGCAGGTGCATTACATAAACCAAAAGGCATACATCTATAAGCAAAGGTACAGAAAGGGAAAGTAAAAGTTGTCTTTTCTTGATCCTCTTTTGACACAGGTATTTGAGAGAAACCAGAATAACCATCTAGAAAGCAAAAATGTGTATGCTTGGATAATCTTTCTAGCATTTGATCAATAAAAGGTAAAGGGTAGATCCTTTTTAGTAGCTTTATTTAATATGCGGAAATCAATTACCATTCTATAACCTGTAACAATTCTTTGTGGGATCAATTCATCTTTATCATTAGGAACAATAGTAATACCTCCCTTCTTAGGGACACAATGGACAGGACTTACCCATTGACTATCAGCAACGGGATAAATTATACCTGCCTCTAGAAGCTTTAGTATTTCTTTTCTTACCACTTCTTTCATCTTAGGATTTAACCGTCATGGGTGATCAACAACTGGTTTAGCGTCTTTCTACAATTTTATTTTGTGCTAGCATAGAGTGGGACTAATGCCCTTAAGATCATCAAGAGTATATCCAATAGCAGCACGATGCTTCTTCAGAGTTTTCAATAATTTCTTTTCTTCATGCTCTGAAATGTTAGCACTAATAATAACAGGACATATCTCTTTCTCATCAAGATAAGCATATTTCAGAGTATCAGGCAAAGGCTTAAGCTCAAACACGGGATCACCCTTGGGTGGAGGAGGATCCCCTAGGATTTCAACAGGCAAGTTGTGTTTCAAAATAGGTCCCTGTTTAAAGAATACTTCATCCATTTCCCTTCTTTCATTCATAAACATATCATTTTCATGGTCTAGCAAATATTGTTCTAAAGGATCACTAGGAGGCACGACAATAAAAGCAAGACCAACAATTTCATCTTTACTAGGCAATTCTTTATCATGGGGTTGTCTACGAAATTTAGCAAAATTAAACTCATGAGACATATCCCATAAACCAACAGAAACAATATCCTTATTGCAGTCTATCTTAGCATTAACAGTATTCAAGAAGGGTCTACGAAATATAATGGGACAAAAGTCATCTTGTGGGGAACCAAGAACAAGAAAATCAGCAGGATATTTAACTTTCCCACACAAGACTTCAACATCTCTAACAATCCCAACTGGTGAAATAGTATCTCTATTGGCAAGCTTAATTGTAACATCAATCTCTTATATCTTAGCAGGTGCAATATCATGCATAATTTCTTTGTATAAGGAATGAGGTATTGCACTTGCACTAGCACCCATATCACATAAGCCATGATAGCAATGATCTCCTATTTTAACAGAAATAACAGGCATGCCTACAACAGGTCTATGTTTATTTTTAGTATCAGGTCTAGCAATTCTAGCAGATTCATTGCAGAAGTAAATAACATGCCCATCAATGTTATCGGCCAAGAGATCTTTAACCATAGCAACACTAGGTTCAACTTTAATTTGTTCAGAGGGAGTAGGTGTTCTATTATTACTCTTACAAACCACAGTTGAAGATTTAGCATGATCCTTTATTCTAACAAGAAAAGGTGGTTTCTCAATATAAGCAGTAGGAACAACAGGATCATTATAAGTGATAGTCTTTTCTTCAACTTTAATAGGTGCAATTACTTTTACTTCAATGGGAGGATTATATTTAAAACTTCTCCTTAGGGAGATCAACATGAGTAGCGAAGGATTCACAGAAAGAAGCTACTATCTTAGAGTCAAGTCCATATTTAGTGCTAAATTCATGGAAAGCATCGGTATCCATAAAAGATTTAACACAATCAAACTTAGGTGTCATACCTGACTCCTTACGTTCGTCGGGGTCCCAATCTTCAAAGTTGTGTTTAATTCTTTCCAATAAATCCCATTTGAATTCAATAGTCTTCATCATAAAAGATCGAGTACAAGAAGTATTGAGCATGGAGCGATTACTGAGAGAAAGCCGAGCATAAATTTTTTGAATAATCATTTCTTTTGAGAGCTCATGATTGGGGCATGAATATAACATTGACTTAAGCCTCCCCCAAGCTTGAGCGATGCTTTCTCCTTCGCGAGGCCAAAAAATATATATATAATTACGATCACGACGAATAAGATGCATAGGATAAAACTTCTGATGAAATTCCAATTTCAATCGGTTGTAGTTCCATGATCCCATATCATCACATAGCCTAAACCATGTCAATGCCTCTCCCTTCAAAGATAAAGGGAAGCCTTTCTTCTTGATAACATCCTCGGGCATACCTGCAAGCTTTAATAATCCACAAACTTCATCCACATAGATTAGGTGCAAATCGGGATGTAATGTTCCATCACCTGTGAATGGCTTAGCTAGCAGTTTCTCTATCATACCCGAAGGAATTTCAAAGTAAACATTTTCAGTAGGTTCAATGGGTTGAGGAGCAACTCTTTGCTCTACTGGTCGGGGTGAAGATACCCCGAACAAGCCCCTCAAAGGATTATGCTCCATAGTAACAAGTGACAGTAAATTTCAGCACACTATATAAATTTTTCCTTACCAAATTCCACCTACTAAAGGAGCTTCACTCCCCGGCAACGGTGCCAGAAAAGATTCTTGATGACCCACAAGTGTAGGGGATCTATCGTAGCCTTTTTGATAAGTAAGAGTGTCGAACCCAACGAGGAGCAGAAGGAAATGATAAGCGGTTTTCAGCAAGGTATTCTCTGCAAGCACTGAAATTATCGGTAACAGATATTTTTGTGATAAGGTAATTTGTAACGGGTAACAAGTAATAAAAGTAAATAAGGTGCAACAATATGGCCCAATCCTTTTTGTAGAAAAGGACAAGCCTGGACAAACTCTTATATAAAGGAAAGCGCTCCCGAGGACACATGGGAATTATCGTCAAGCTAGTTTTCATCATGTTCATATGATTCGCGTTCGGTACTTTGATAATTTGATATGTGGGTGGACCGGTGCTTGGGTACTGACCTTACTTGGACAAGCATCCCACTTATGATTAACCCCTATTGCAAGCATCCGCAACTACAACAGAATTATTAAGGTAAACCTAACCATAGCATGAGACATATGGATCCAAATCAGCCCCTTACGAAGCAATGCATAAACTAGGGTTTAAGCTTCTGTCACTCTAGCAACCCATCATCTACTTATTACTTCCCAATGCCTGCCTCTAGGCCCAAACAATGGTGAAGTGTCATGTAGTCGACGTTCATATGACACCACTAGAGGGATGACAACATACATCTCATCAAAATATCGAACGAATACCAAATTCACACGACTACTTATAGCAAGACTTCTCCCATGTCCTCAGGAACAAACATAACTACTCACAAAGCATATTCATGTTCATAATCAGAGGGGTATTAATATGCATAATGGGTCTGAACATATGATCTTCCACCAAGTAAACCAACTAGCAACAACTACAAGGAGTAATCAACACTACTAGCAACCCACAGATACCAATCTGAGGTTTGGATACAAAGATTGGATACAAGAGATGAACTAGGGTTTGAGATGAGATGGTGCTGGTGAAGATGTTGATGGAGATTGACCCCCTCCCGATGAGAGGATCGTGGGTGATGACGATGGTGATGGTTTCCCCTCCCGAAGGGAAGTTTCCCCGGCAGAACAGCTCCGCCGGAGCCCTAGATTGGTTCTGCCAAGGTTCCGCCTCGTGGCGGCAGAGTTTTGTCCCGTGAGCTAGCTTATGATTTTTTCCTTGACGAAATACTCCATATAGCCAAAGATGGGCATCAGAGGGCCACCAGGGGGCCCACGAGGCAGGGGGCGCGCCCAAGGGGTAGGGCGCGCCCCCACCCTCGTGGACAGTGGGTGGCCCCCTCTGGTACTTTTTTCGCCCAATATTTTTTTATATATTCTGAAAATAATTCCCGTGGAGTTTCAGGACTTTTGGAGATGTGCAGAATAGGTCTCTAATATTTGTTCCTTTTTCAGCCCAGAATTCCAGCTGCCGGCATTCCCCCTCTTCATGTAAACCTTGTAAAATAAGAGAGAATAGGCATAAGTATTGTGACATAATGTGTAATAACAGCCCATAATGCAATAAATATCGATATAAAAGCATGATGCAAAATGGACGTATTAGAGGGTAATGTGCGGTTTAGTCGCGATTAGTTCAGATAGCACATCGGTGCATTTTTCATTATCACCAAGACCTCGTACATTCCAGGAGCAAATTAAGAAGGCGTCATTACTCATTAAACTCGTTCGAACACCAGCGGGCAGAAGCGGGGTACAACTGACATACAAACTCAAAAGCTATAGATGGGGCGAAGAGTAGCAATGGTACAAGCGACAAAGGGTGTGGCAACCAAAAGTACAACATGGCAGCAGCGACATGCGGCAAAGCTAAGGGAGGTCGGGGTCACACCACAATTCCAAGGAGGCAAGGAGAGCTGATCATGGAGCCTCGTCTTCACCAGAGGCAGAGGCCTCGGATCCAAGGATGGCATCCAGCTGCCCGTCGTCAGCTCCACAGAGCTGCGCAATGGCCGCAAGATCTTATATGGAGGCAAGGGGCATCAGCCTTGTGTAGGCGGGCCTCCTGGATAGCACGGCCAATGGCCGTGTCGACGTCCGCAGCGGAGAGACAAGCTGCCTTGGCCTTGACAGCTTTGGCAAGCATGGGGAGTAGATGGCCTCCTTGCCAGCCAACCTTGCGCTCCGTCTTAGTTTGTCCTTGGAGACGGACTAGTCGCGCACCGTCTTACGGCGCGCCTTGCAAATGGTGCACTCGTGGGTGTCCAGATCCTGCAGAGAGAGAGCTGCGTCCATGGCGACATTGGTCAGTGGCAGAGAAGCAGAGGGAAAAAGATTAGATCGATTGAGCGTAGGAGGGGGTGAGGGGTTACTGATAACCCACAAGTATAGGGGATCAATTGTAGCCTCTTTCGATAAGTAAGAGTGTCGAACCCAACGAGGAGCTAAAGGTAGAACAAATATTCCCTCAAGTTCTATCGACCACCGATACAACTCTACACACGCTTGATGTTCGCTTTACCTAGAACAAGTATGAAACTAGAAGTACTTTGTAGGTGTTTTTGGGTAAGCTTGCAAGAAAGTAAAGAACACGAAAATAAAACTAGGGGCTGTTTAGATGAAGACACAACTAAATTAGTTTTTTGTAAAGAGCTTTTGTCAACAAGAAGGTTATTTGTCCCTAGGCAATCGATAACTAGACCGGTAATCATTATTGCAATTTTATTTGAGGGAGAGGCATAAGCTAACATACTTTCTCTACTTGGATCATATGCACTTATGATTGGAACTCTAGCAAGCATTCGGAACTACTAAAGATTCATTAAGGTAAAACCCAACCATAGCATTAAAGTATCAAGTCCCCTTTATCCCATACGCAAACAACCTACTTACTCGGGTCTGTGCTTCTGTCACTCACGCCACCCACCATAAGCAAATCATAAGCATATTGCAAACCCTACAGCGGGAATCCCTCACGCTTGCACGACACGGAGAGCACCATAGGACAGCACCAATAATAAAACATACAACTCAAACCAATCACGATCATCAAATAGCCATTAGGACAAAACAGATCTACTCAAACATCATAGGATAGCCATACATCATTGGGAAATAATATATAGCGTTGAGCACCATGTTTAAGTAGATATTACAGCGGGTAAGAGAGAGGTTACACCACTGCATAGAGGGGGGAAGAGTTGGTGATGATGGTGGTGAAGTTGTTGGTGAAGATCGCGGTGATGATGATGGCCCCCGGTGGCACTCCAGTGCCACTAGAAGCGAGGGGGAGAGAGAGCCCCCTCCTTCTTCTTCCTTGACCTCCTCCCTAGATGGGAGAAGGGTTTCCCCTCTAGTCCTTGGCTCCCATGGCATGGGAGGGGCAAGAGCCCCTCCGAGATTGGATCTATCTCTCTGTCTCTCTCTGTTTCTGCGTTCTGTTATGGCTCTGTTTCACCGTTTCGCGTATATATGGAGATCCGTAACTCCGATTGGCCTGAAACCTTCGCCGTGATATTTTTCCAAATATTAGCTTTCTTGCGGCAAAATAAGAGCATCAACCGCCTTACGGTGGGCTCACGAGGGTAGGGGGCACGCCCTAGGGGGGGCGCCCCCTGCCTCGTGACCACCTCGGGCACTAGTTCGCGTTGATTTTCCTTCCGAATTTTCCATATTTTCCAAAAATAAGCTCTGTCCGTTTATATCCCGTTTGGACTCCGTTTGATATGGATATTCTGCGAAACCAAAAACATGCAACAGACAGGAACTGGCACTGGGCACTGGATCAATATGTTAGTCCCAAAAATAATATAAAAAGTTGCCAAAAAGGATATGAAAGTTGAATAATATTGGCATGGAATAATCAAAAATTAAAGATACAGCAGAGACGTATCAGCATCCCCAAGCTTAATTCCTGCTCGTCCTCGAGTAGGTAAATGATAAAAATGATAATTTTTGATGTGGAATGCTACCTAGCATAATCTTGATCATATGTCTAATCATGGCATGAATATTAAGACACGAGTGATTCAAAGCAATAATCTATCCTTTGACATAAAAACAATAATACTTCAAGCATACCAACCAAGCAATTATGTCTTATTGAAATAACATAGCCAAAGAAAGCTTATCCCTACAAAATCATATAGTCTGGCTATGCTCCATCTTCACCACACAAAGCATTCACATCATGCACAACCCCGATGACAAGCCAAGCAATTGTTTCATACTTTTGACGTTCTCAAACCTTTTCAACTTTCACGCAATACATGAGCGTGAGCCATGGACATAGCACTATAGGTGGAATAGAATATGATGGTGGAGAAGACAAAAAGGAGAAGATAGTCTCACATCAACTAGGTGTATCAACAGGCTATGGAGATGCCCATCAATAGATATCAATGTGAGTGAGTAGGGATTGCCATGCAACGGATGCACTAGAGCTATAAGTATATGAAAGCTCAAACTGAAACTAAGTGGGTGTGCATCCAACTTGCTTGCTCATGAAGACCTCGGGCATTTGAGGAAGCCCATCATCGGAATATACAAGCCAAGTTCTATAATGAAAATTCCCACTAGTGTATGAAAGTGATAACTCTAGAGACTCTCTATATGAAGAACATGGTGCTACTTTGAAGCACAAGTGTGGTAAAAGGATAGTAGCACTGCCCCTTCTCTCTTTTTCTCTCATTGTTTGTTTTTTCTAATTTTTTTGGTGGGCTTCTTTGGCCTCTTTTTTTTATTTGGGCTTCTTTGGCCTCTTTTTTTTGTAAAGTCTGAAGTCTCATCCCGACTTATGGGGGAATCATAGTCTCCATCATCCTTTCCTCACTGGGGCAATGCTCTAATAATGATGATCATCACACTTTTATTTACTTACAACTCAATATTACAACTCGATACTAGAACAAAGATATGACTCTATATGAATGCCTCCGGCGGTGTACCGGGATGTGCAATGATCTAGCGTAGCAATGACATCAAAAAACGGACAAGCCATGAAAGCATCATGCTAGCTATCTTACGATCATGCAAAGCAATAGGACAATAAATGCTCAAGTCATGTATATGATGATGATGGAAGTTGCATGGCAATATATCTCGGAATGGCTATGGAAATGCCATGATAGGTAGGTATGGTGGCTGTTTTGAGGAAGGTATATGGTGGGTTTATGGTACCGGCGAAAGTTGCGTGGTACTAGAGAGGCTAGCAATGGTGGAAGGGTGAGAGTGCGTATAATCCATGGACTCAACATTAGTCATAAAGAACTCACATACTTATTGCAAAAATCTATTAGTCATCGAAACGAAGTACTACACGCATGCTCCTAGGGGGGTAGATTGGTAGGAAAAGACCATCGCTCGTCCCCGACCGCCACTCATAAGGAAGACAATCAATAAACACCTCATGCTCCGACTTTGTTACATAACGGTTCACCATACGTGCATGCTACAGGACTTGCAAACCTCAACACAATTTCTCAATTTCACAATTACTCGACTAGAATGACTCTAATATCACCATCTTTATATCACAAAACTATTGCAAGGAATCAAACATATCAAATTCAGCGATCTACAAGTTTATGTAGGATTTTATGACTAACCATGTGAATGACCAGTTCCTATCATCTCTCTAAATAGATATAAGTGAAGAACGAGAGTTTTATTCATTCTACAAAAGATATGCTCGTGCACTAACAAATATAATTGAAGCAAAAGAGCATTCTACAAATGGCGGTTGTCTATGTAAAGAGAAACATGCAATCCAAACTTCAAATGATATAAGTGAAGCACATGAAGCATTCTATAAAGCCATACTCAAAAGATATAAGTGAAGTGCAATGAGCATTCTATAAATCAACCAAGGACTATCTCATACCAGCATGGTGCATAAAATAAAAGTAAAAACCTAAATGCAAAAGACGCTCCAAGACTTGCACATATGGCATGAACGAAACGAATCCGAAAACATACCGATATTTGTTGAAGAAAGAGGGGATGCCTCCCCAGCATCCCCAAGCTTAGACGCTTGAGTCTCCTTGAATATTTACTTGGGGTGCCTCGGGCATCCCCAAGCTTGAGCTCTTGCCTCTCTTCCTTCTTCTCACATCGAAACCTTCTCAATCATCGAACACTTCATCCACACAAAACTTCAACAGAAAACTTGGTAAGATCCGTTAGTATAATAAAGCAAATCAGTACTCTAAGTACTGTTGCAAACCAATTCATATTTTGTTTTTGCATTGTGTCTACTTTAATATAACTTTTTCATGGCTTAATCCACTAATATAAATTGATAGTTTCATCAAAACAAGCAAACTATGCATCAAAAACAGAATCTGTCTAAACCAGAACAGTCTGTAGCAATCTGAACATTCACCACTTCTGATACTTGAAAAATTCTACCAAAATTAGGAAAAATAAACAATTTGTATAGGAAGACAGTGCAAAAAGAATCAGAACCATTTGACGCTCCAACAAAAATGTAAAATCACGCACTACAGCCAAAGTTTCTGTCCTGCACCGTACAAATCATCAAGCAAATGTAAACATCCTAAAGGCAAACCTTGGCACATTATTTTTATAATACAGTGGAATTGTACAAGGGGATAATTATTTTTGTTGAAAAGTTTATGTAATCAAGATTCACAAAGTTTCCGTGAGCATGAACAAAGTTCAAGGCTAGCTTCCACTTCAACAATGCTTGTCTTTCTCACTTTCACTTTTCTTTTTGAATGAGCTTTGGGTTCCCCTCTTTATTTTTGTTGTTTTTAAACTATATGAAAACACTCAACAGAAATAAATGACTCTCTAAAACTTCCGGTTGTCTCCCTGACAGCGCTTTTTTTAAAGTCATTAAGCTAGGCATATAGTGCTCAAGTAATGAATCCACCCGGATCCCAAGGTATATCAAAGCCAATTTTAATTAACAATGATTTGTAATTTAGTGGTGAGCACAAAGTAACATATATCATGTAACAACGAAGTCTAACTCTCTTCCTATGCATCGGCATGTCATAAAAGAACAATTCAAGCACACATAGTAAAGGCCAATACATAGTATAAATAGTTTCTTGCAATTTTATCATATTGGAAACATAGAGAGGTGGAGATATAGTCCCTCTCTCATAATAATTGCAAGTAGGAGCAGCAAGCACATGCATATTATATCTATCAAAATCATCATGTGCAACGGTAAAAGGCAACCCATCAATATAATCCTTAATAAGGGCAAACTTCTCCGATATAGTGTAGTCGGGAGAATTCAAAAAGATAATAGGACTATCATGTGTGGGTGCAATAGCAACAATTTCATGTTTAACATAAGGAACTATAGAAAGTTCATCTCCATAAGCATAATTCATATTGGCATCTTGGCCACAAGCATAGCAAGCATCATCAAAAAGGGATATTTCAAAAGAATCAACGGGATCATAACAATCATCATAGCAATCATCCTTCGGTAAGCACGAAGGGAAATTAAACAATGTATGATTTGAAGAGTTACTCTCATTAGAATGTGGGCACGGGTAGCTAATCTGCTCTTCCTCCTTTTGTTCTTCGCTCTCCTCGTCATCTTTTTCATCCAATGAGCTCACAGTTTCATCAATTTCTTCTTCCATAGACTCCTGCAAAATATTAGTCTATTCTTGGACAGCGGAGTAGTACTCAATATATGGTTCAACATAGGCATTAGAAGCGTAATTATCATAGCAATATTTAAGTATGGCAAAATTTTCAGATTTGTAAAGAGTAGCATCATACTTTTCAATCAAAGAAGCAATTTCATAAGCACCCTTAAAAGCAACAAATTCTTCAATTTGTTGAACATCATAGTAACTATAAACACCCTTAGCATAAGAGGATACGATTCCATTATCACTAAACAAACATTGGTAGGGAAGGTGTTTCTTAGGGTCTTCATAACAACAAGTATAATCATATATTTCACATAAATTCCAAGCATAGCATTGCAAACGATGAATTTGATCCAGTAAAAGTTTCCCTTTTTCAGATATTCGGTGTCGCACATAACAAGCATGCTCATCTAAAGATTTGCCCTCAACTAAGCTAGTTGGGGTTTCAGCACGAGCACATAGGGATCGAAGATGATCCAAGTAATAAGCTTCAGCAGTGTGATAGATTTTGAGTGGTTCTTCAACCATTGGTTTAGTAGGTACAAGTAATTTTTTTGGTATTTTGCGTTTCCTACCCATAATAAAGATAGAAAACAACTTAGAACAGCAAATAAAAATTACTTAGTGACAAAGCAAACAAGCACACACGAGAATATTCACCCCACGCTATTGCTCCCCGGCAACGGCGCCAGAAAAAGGTCTTGATAACCCACAAGTATAGGGGATCAATTGTAGCCTCTTTCGATAAGTAAGAGTGTCGAACCCAACGAGGAGCTAAAGGTAGAACAAATATTCCCTCAAGTTCTATCGACCACCGATACAACTCTACGCACGCTTGATGTTCGCTTTACCTAGAACAAGTATGAAACTAGAAATACTTTGTAGGTGTTTTTGGGTAAGCTTGCAAGAAAGTAAAGAACACGAAAATAAAACTAGGGGTTGTTCAGATGAAGACACAACTAAATTAGTTTTAGTAAAGGGCTTTTGTCAACAATAAGGTTATTTGTCCCTAGGCAATCGATAACTAGACCGGTAATCATTATTGCAATTTTATTTGAGGGAGAGGCATAAGCTAACATACTTTCTCTACTTGGATCATATGCACTTATGATTGGAACTCTAGCAAGCATCCACAACTACTAAAGATTCATTAAGGTAAAACCCAACCATAGCATTAAAGTATCAAGTCCCCTTTATCCCATACGCAAACAACCTACTTACTCGGGTCTGTGCTTCTGTCACTCACGCCACCCACCATAAGCAAATCATAAGCATATTGCAAACCCTACAGCGGGAATCCCTCACGCTTGCACAACACGAAGAGCTCCATAGGACAGCACCAATAATAAAACATACAACTCATACCAATCACGATCATCAAATAGCCATTAGGACAAAACAGATCTACTCAAACATCATAGGATAGCCATACATCATTGGGAAATAATATATAGCGTTGAGCACCATGTTTAAGTAGAGATTACAGCGGGTAAGAGAGAGGTTACACCGCTGCATAGAGGGGGAGAGAGTTGGTGATGATGGCAGTGAAGTTGTTGGTGAAGATCACGGTGATGATGATGGCCCCCGGTGCCACCGGAAGCGAGGGGGAGAGAGAGCCCCCCTCCTTCTTCTTCCTTGACCTCCTCCCTAGATGGGAGAAGGGTTTCCCCTCTGGTCCTTGGCTCCCATGGCGTGGGAGGGGCGAGAGCCCCTCCGAGATTGGATCTATCTCTCTGTCTCTCTTTGTTTCTTCGTTCTGTTCTGGCTCTGTTTCACCGTTTCGTGTATATATGGAGATCTGTAACTCCAATTGGCCTGAAACCTTCACCGTGATTTTTTTTCGAATATTAGCTTTCTTGCGGCAAAATAAGAGCGCCAACCGCCTTACGGTGGGCTCACGAGGGTAGGGGCGCGCCCTAGGGGGGCGCGCCCCCTGCCTCGTGACCACCTCGGGCACTGGTTCGCGTTGATTTTCCTTCCAAATTTTCTATATTTTCCAAAAATAAGCTCCATCCGTTTTTATCCCGTTTGGACACCGTTTGATATGGATATTCTGTGAAACCAAAAACATGCAACAGACAGGAACTGGCACTAGGCACTGGATCAATATGTTAGTCCCAAAAATAATATAAAAAGTTGCCAAAAAGGATATGAAAGTTGAATAATATTGGCATGGAACAATCAAAAATTAAAGATACGACGGAGACGTATCAGTTACCAGCAGCATGGGAGGACTCGCCCGCGGTGAACGTGAAGGTGGGAGGAGCAGCAGATGCATCTAGAGGTGGGATAACCGCGGTGAACGCAGACACGCTGGATTGTACCAGCGGTCCTGCGGGCAGTGGGGGGGTTGGCAAATTAGTGCATGGGCTAGGTGGAACCACGGAGCCCACCTGAGCAACCGGGCAGATGACAGGTGGAGTATGCACATCAGAAGGAGGTGCATGCGCCGCGTCCAGCGAGTCTGAGGACACACCATGCAGGAGCGGGGCATGCATGTCGTCCGAGGCAACCGAATCGTCATCGGAAATGATGAGAGGCTGGCGTAGGGATCCATGGGGAGGGAAAGGTGAGGCCAGAGCTGATTGGTTTGTGTCGGAGCCAGGAGATGCGACAGGTGCAAGGGGGCGACTGGCCTAGAGCCTCCATAGGTGGGGTCGGCGCGCCACCCCGCACGTACCGCGAAGACAACGGGGGCAAGGTGAGTAGGGGAGAGTGGGCGTGGAGAGGCACGCTGGGAAAGTGGTCCAGAATCGCCGTCAGAGGATCCACCACTGAACGGATTAGCACCATCGCCATGGTGCCAATGAGAAACCTCGACTACTTTGGCAATCTTGATCTTATTTATGGGTGGGAGTTGGATGACAATGCAAGGAGGAGCTGGCTTGCTTGATTGGAGGAGCACGAGGGCACGAACCGGTGTGTAGTCGATACCATGGAGGCAGAAGTCATCAATGGCACACAAGTCGCCAAGGAAAGCCAGGGCGAAGCATATGCCATCTTCATGCCATAGCTCATGTGGAAACTCGGAGACCTCGACCTCTGCGAGGTCAGTGAACACAACAATGGAGCGGTCGACGTGCTCGACAGGCTCGATGGTGACAACATTCCCTTCGAACTCTATTGGGCTGTGGCTAATCACGTCATTGCGTGCAGCAGGTGTGTGGAAGGTGAGGCAGGCAATCCCTCTCCACGATCCTCCCATGATAAATGCGGGGTTGCCGCAAGTATGTTGGATAGCTCGATGGATGAGGGGGTGGGGTTGTGGACTGGGTTGCGAAGGTGAATGAAAGCAAAGCGGAATGGGCGGTGAACGAGGCAGGGAGGAGCTGCGAGTAGGGGCATGTCTCCGTGGGGAGGCAGCAGCCCGGCCTCATGGGCCGGATGGGGCAGATCGTCCTTAGTGTCGGTTTCAGAGACGTGGGATGAGGCTCTGGTGTATTGGGAGGCGAGTAAGACGTCGGCGAGACGGTCCTGCAGCTCCTAGGTGTCAAATGGGGGAGTGTGCGTGTGGTTGAAAGCTGGTGGGAGGGAGGTGGGTGTAGGTGGAGGTGCAGAGGTGCGTGACAGTGAGGGGGGAGAGGAGCTCTGTTGGCATTGACAGGAGTGCCATGGAGGATGAATGGAGAGGGGACGCAGAGCGCGGGGAATGGTTCGGAGAGGATGATGGGGACGTCGCCGATCATGAGCGTGTGCAAAGCGCGAGCCGCCGTCGAGGAGGAACCGGTGGAGTCCATGCTCCGAGTGCAAAATGCTGGGTTAGGTTGAGAGAAGAATGCGTCGGGAAGAGGAGGGAAGATAGGCCAGAATCTCCTATACCTGCAGTCACGGCTGCGGTGGTCGTTCCTCCAACAGTGAGCGCAGTGGGTTGGGTCATGGCAAGCCTCTACACGGTGATCTAGGGCAAGGCAGCGGAAGCAGCGTTACTTTCTTTGTGTTGGTGAAGGAGTGAGAGAGCAGCGATGAGGAGGGGGGAGGCGACAAAGTGTTATATAGGGTGGGTGAGGATGAGGATGGCTGTGGGCGAGAGGGGGAGAGAGGAGGGCATATTTGTACTAAATCATCGGGTTGTGGTTGGACTGCTTGGGAGACATATCCGCCGTCAGGGCGGCTAGAACCATTGCGTGTGCCAGAGAGCGAGGGGACGACGGGCTGTGGCGTGGAGACCGAGCGGCCGTCGTAGCCTGAGCAGAGAGATTAGGCTTGCTGATGAGGTCTAGATGCAGATCATAGGTGGCGTGAGGGGGCTGCAGCGACGGGCGAGCGCACGATCTCTCCGCCTCGTCGGTTCCCAATGCAAGATTCGCTGCTGATGCAGTTGTCGGGGCCGCGCGTGCGGAGACAGAGGGTGGCGCGGCTGAGCCCGGATTAGATGCGGGGACGGCAAACGGGTCATCCAAAAATGGCACAGATAGAGAGACAGAGAGGGGGTTCTGGGGGCGCACGCCAACTCCACTCGCATGCGCCGAATCAGGTACAGCGTACAGATCTTTTGTAAGATTTGTGTGTCTGGGAGCGCCGCATAGCCATCATTGTGCATGGGGTGGGCCCAAGGTGCATGCGAAGTGCTACGTCTTGAGCTTGCGTTGGTTTTCCCCAAAGAGGAAGGGATGATGCAGCAGAGTAGCGTAAGTATTTCCCTCAGTTTTTGAGAACCAAGGTATCAATCCAGTAGGAGGCCACGCTCAAGTCCCTCGTACCTGCACAAAATGATAGCTACTCGCAACCAACGCGATTAGGGGTTGTCAAGCCCTTCACGGTCACTTACGAGAGTGAGATCTGATAGATATAATATTTTTGGTATTTTTGATATAAAGATGCAAAGTAAAAGGTAAAGGCAAAGTAAAAAGTAAAGCAAGATTAAAGTGATGGAGATTGATATGATGAGAATAGACCCGGGGGCCATAGGTTTCACTAGTGGCTTCTCTCAAGAGCATACATATTCTACGGTGGGTGAACAAATTACTGTTGAGCAATTGATAGAATTGAGCATAGTTATGAGAATATCTAGGCATGATCATGTATATAGGCACCACGTCCGTGACAAGTAGACCGAAACGATTCTGCATCTACTACTATTACTCCACTCATCGCCCGCTATCCAGCATGCATCTAGAGTATTAAGTTAAAAACAGAGTAATGCCTTAAGCAAGATGACATGATGTAGAGAGATAAATTCATGCAATATGAAATAAACCCCATCTTGTTATCCTCGATGGCAACGATGCAATACGTGCCTTGCTGCCCCTTCTGTCACTGGGTAAGGACACCGCAAGATCAAACCGAAAGCTATGCACTTCTCCCATGGCAAGAACTACCAATCTAGTTGGCCAAACCAAACAGATAATTCGAAGAGACTTGCAAAGATAACCAATCATACATAAAAGAATTCAGAGAAGATTCAAATATTATTCATAGATAGATTTGATCATAAACCCACAATTCATCAGTCTCAACAAACACACCGCAAAAAGAAGATTACATCGAATAGATCTCCACAAGAGAGGGGGAGAACTTTGTATTGAGATTCAAAGAGAGAGAAGAAGCCATCTAGCTACTAACTATGGACCCGAAGGTCTGAGGTAAACTACTCACACTTCATCGGAGGGGCTAGGATGATGTAGAAGCCCTCCGTGATGACGGCCCTCTTCCGGCGGAGCTCCGGAACAGGCCCCAAGATGGGATCTCGTGGATACAGAAAGTTGCGGCGATGGAATTAGGTTTTTGGCTCCTGTTCTGATCGTTTGGTGGTACGTGTATATATATAGGAGGAAGAAGTACGCCGGAGGAGCAACGAGGGGCCCACGAGGCAGGGGTGCGCCCTAGGGGGGCGCCCCCCACCCTCGTGACCGCCTATTTTGTTCCGTGGAGCAGGGTCCAAGTCTCCTCGATCACGTTCGGTGAGAAAATCACGTTCCCGAAGATTTTATTCCGTTTGGACTCCATTTGATATTCCGTTTCTTCGAAACACTGAAATAGGAAAAAAAAAACAGCAATTCTGGGTTGGGCCTCCGGTTAATAGGCTAGTCCCAAAAATAATATAAAAGTGGAAAATAAAGCCCAATATAGTCCAAAACAATAGATAATATAGCATGGAGCAATCAAAAATTATAGATACGTTGGAGACGTATCAGGCATCCCCAAGCTTAATTCCTGCTCGTCCTCGAGTAGGTAAATGATAAAAAGAGATTTTTTGATGCAGAGTGCTACTTGGCATAATTTCAATACAAATCTTCTTAATTGTGGTATGAATATTCAGATTCGAAAGATTCAAGACAAAAGTTTATATTGACATAAAAATAATAATACTTCAAGCATACTAACAAAGCAATCATGTCTTCTCAAAATAACATGGCCAAAGAAAGTTATTCCTACAAAATCATATAGTCTGGCTATGCTCTATCTTCACCACACAAAGTATTTAAATCATGCACAACCCCAATGAGAAGCCAAGCAATTGTTTCATACTCTAACTTTTTCAAAACTTTTTCAATCTTCACACAATACATGAGCGTGAGCCATGGATATAGCACTATAGGTGGAATAGAATGGTGGTTGGGGAAAAGACAAAAAGGAGAAGATAGTCTCACATCAACTAGGCGTATCAACGGGCTATGGAGATGCCCATCAATAGATATCAATGTGAGTGAGTAGGGATTGCCATGCAACGGATGCACTAGAGCTATAAGTATATGAAAGCTCAAAAAGAAACTAAGTGAGTGTGCATCCAACTTGCTTGCTCATGAAGACCTAGGGCAATTTGAGGAAGCCCATCATTGGAATATACAAGCCAAGTTCTATAATGTAAAATTCCCACTAGTATATGAAACTGATAACATGAGAGACTCTCTACTATGAAGATCATGGTGCTACTTTGAAGCACAAGTGTGGTAAGAGGATAGTAACATTGTCCCTTCTCTCTTTTTCTCTCATTTTATATATATATATATATTTATTTGGGCCTTTTCTCTTTTTTATGGCCTCTTTTTATTTGGGCTTCTTTGGCCTCTTTTATTTATTTATTTTTCGTCCGGAGTCTCATCCCGACTTGTGGGGGAATCATAGTCTCCATCATTCTTTCCTCACTGGGACAATGCTCTAATAATGATGATCATCACGCTTTTATTTTTCTTACAACTCAACAATTACAACTCGATACTTAGAACAAAATATGACTCTATGTGAATGCATCCGGCGGTGTACCGGGATATGCAATATGACAATGATGAATGTGTCATGATGAACTAGATGGTGGAAAGTTACATGGCAATATATCTTGGAATGGCTATGGAAATGCCATAATAGATAGGTATGGTGGCTGTTTTGAGGAAGGTATATGGTAGGTGTATGATACCGGCGAAAGGTGCGCGGTATTTAGAGAGGCTAGCAAAGGTGGAAGGGTGAGAGTGCGTATGATCCATGGACTCAACATTAGTCATAAAGAACTCATATACTTATTGCAAAAATCTAGAAGTTATCAAAGTAAAGTATTACGCGCATGCTCCTAGGGGGATAGATTGGTAGGAAAATACCATCGCTCGTCCCCGACCGCCACTCATAAGGAAGACAATCAATAAATAAATCATGCTCCAACTTCATCACATAACGGTTCACCATACGTGCATGCTACGGGAATCACAAACTTTAACACAAGTATTCTTTAAATTCACAACTACTCAACTAGCATGACTTTAATATTATCACCTCCATATCTCAAAACAATTATCATTCTTCAATCTTTTCTTAGTATTCAACACACTCAAAAGAAAGTTCACAAATCTTGAATACCAAGCATATTATTATTAAGCAAATTACCATGCTATTAAGAGACTCTCAAAATAATTTAAGTGAAGCATGAGAGATCAATAGTTTCTTTAAAACAAATCCACCACTGTGCTCTAAAAGATCTAAGTGAAGCATATAGAGCAAAATTATAACGCTCAGAAGATATAAGTGAAGCACATAGAGCAAAACTACTTAGCTCAAAAGATATAAGTGAAGCACATAGAGTATTCTATCAAATTTTAATTCATGTATGGCTCTCTAAAAAGGTGTGTACAGCAAGGATGATTGTAGCATACTAAGACACAAAGACACAAATAATACAATACGCTCCAAGCAAAACACATATCATGTTGGTGAATAAAAATATAGCTCCAAGTAAATTACCGATGGAAGTGGACGAAAGAGGGGATGCCTTCCGGGGCATCCCCAAGCTTTGACTTTTTGGTGTCCTTGGATTGTCTTGGGGGTGCCATGGGCATCCCCAAGCTTATGCTCTTGCCACTCCTTGTTCCATAATCCATCATAAGAATTCACCCAAAACTTGAAAACTTCACAACACAAAACTCAAAGAAGAAAACTCGTGAGCTCCGTTAGCGAAAGAAAACAAGAGACCACTTCAAGGTACTGTAATGAACTCATTCTTTATTATATTGATGTTAAACCTACTGTATTCTAACTTCTCTATGGATTATAAACTATTTTACTAGCCATAGATTCATCAAAATAAGCAAACAACACACGAAAAACAGAATCTGTCAAAAACAGAACAGTCTGTAGTAATCTGTAGCTAGCGCAAGATCTGGAACCCCAAAAATGCTAAAACAAATTTCTGGACGTTAGGAATTTACCTATTAATCATCTGCAAAAATAATGAACTAAATAGTACTCTTTAAATAAAAATGACAGCAGTTCTCGTGAGCGCTAAAGTTTCTGTTTTTTACAGCAAGTTCAACAAGACTTTCCCCAAGTCTTCCCAACGGTTCTACTTGGCACAAACACTAATTAAACACAAAAAACACAAAAAAACAGAGGCTAAATAATTTATTTATTACTAAACAGGAGCAGAAAGCAAGGAATAAAAATAAAATTGGGTTGCCTCCCAACAAGCGCTATCGTTTAACGCCCCTAGCTAGGCATAAAAGTGAGGATAGATCTAGGTATTGCCATCTTTGGTAGGCAATCCATAAGTGGCTCTCATAATAGTTTCATATGGTAATTTTATTTTATTTCTTGGAAAGTCTTCCATGCCCTTTTTTAATGGAAATTGAAATCTAATATTCCCTTCCTTCATATCAATAATCGCACCAACCGTTCTAAGGAAAGGTCTACCAAGAATAATAGGGTAAGAAGGATTGCAATCTATATCAAGAACAATGAAATCTACGGGCACATAATTCTTATTTGCAGCAATAAGAACATCATTAATTCTTCCCATAGGTTTCTTAATAGTGGAATTCGCAAGATGCAAGTTTAGAGAGCAATCATCAAAGTTACGGAAATCTAGCAAATCACACAAAGTCTTGGGAATAGTAGAGACACTAGCACCCAAATCACACAAAGCATAAAACTCATGATCTTTAATTTTAATTTTAATAGTTGGTTCCCACTCATCATAGAGTTTTCTAGGGATATAAACTTTCAACTCAAGTTTTTCTTCACAAGATTGCATCAAGGCATCAACAATATGTTCGGTGAAGGCTTTATTTCGACTATAAGCATGTGGAGAATTTAGCATGGATTGCAACAAGGAAATACAATCAATTAAACATTAACTTTCATAATTAAATTCCTTGAAATCCAATATAGTGGGTTTAGCAACATCTAGATTTTAATTTCTTTCAATCCCACTTTCATCAATTTCATCATTAAGATCTAAATACTTCGAATTTTTAGAACGCCTTCTAGGTAAAGGAAGATCATATTCAGTTTCATCAAGATTCATATTGCAAAACAAAGATTTAATAGGGGACACATCAATAACTTTTAGATCTTCATCTTGATTTTCATAGGAATTGGAGGAAGACGCTTTAATAAAGGCATCTTTGGAAGCACGCATCCTAACGGTTCTTTCCTTGCACTCATCAATGGAAATTCTCATGGCTTTGAGAGACTCATTGGTATCATGTTTAGGGGGAATAGATCTAAGTTTCAAAGAATCAACATCAAGAGCAATTCTATCAACGTTCCTAGCCAAATTATCAATCTTAAGCAATTTTTCTTCAATCATAGCATTAAAATTCTTTTGCGAAGAAATAAATTCTTTAATATTAGATTCAAAATCATAGGGCATCTTATTATAATTTCCATAAGAGTTATTGTAGGAATTCCCATAATTATTGGAAGGATTACTAGGATATGGCCTAGGATTAAAATTCCCTCTATAAGCGTTGTTACCAAAATCATTCCTACCAACAAAATTCACATCCATAGATTCATTGTTATTCTCAATCAAAGTAGAAAAAGGCATATCATTAGGATCAGAAGAAACACTCTTATTAGCAAATAATTTCATAAGTTCATCCATCTTTCCACTCAACACATTAATTTCTTCTATCGCATGCACTTTTTTATTAGAAGATCTTTCAGTATGACATTGAGAATAATTAACCATAATATTATCTAGGAGTTTAGTAGCATCCCCTAAAGTGATTTCCATAAAAGTGCCTCCCGCGGCCGAATCTAAAAGATTTCTAGAAGCAAAATTCAATTCGGCATAAAAAATTTGTATAATCATCCACAAATTCAAACCATGAGTAGGGCAATTACGTATCATTAATTTCATTCTCTCCCAAACTTGTGCAACATGTTCATGATAAAGTTGTTTAAAGTTCATAATATCGTTTCTAAGAGAGATGATCTTAGCGGGAGGAAAATACTTAGAGATAAAAGCATCTTTGCACTTGTTCCATGAATCAATACTATTCTTAGGCAAAGACGAAAACCAAGCTTTAGCACGATCTCTAAGCGAAAAAAGGAAATAGCTTCAATTTAACGACATCATTATCGACATCTTTTTTCTTTTGCATATCACATAAATCAACGAAGCTATTCAGATGAGTAGCGGCATCTTCACTAGGAAGGCCGGCGAATTGATCTTTCATAACAAGATTCAACAAAGTAGTATTAATTTCACAAGATTCAGCATCGGTAAGAGGAGCAATCGGAGTGCTAAGGAAATCATTATTATTGATATTGGTGAAGTCACACAATTTAGTATTATCTTGAGCCATCGCGACAAACAAACAATCTAACACATGAGCAAACAAGAGCAAACGGGCAAAAGAGGCAAATAAAGAGGGAGGATAGAGAGAGAGGGCGTATAAAACGGCAAGGGTGAAGTGGGGGAAAGGAAAACGAGAGGCAAATGGCAAATAATGTAATGCGAGAGGTAGGGATTGCGATGGGTACTTGGTATGTTGACTTTTTGCGTAGACTCCCCAGCAACGGCGCCAGAAATCCTTCTTGCTACGTCTTGAGCTTGTGTTGGTTTTCCCCGAAGAGGAAGGGATGATGCAGCAGAGTAGCGTAAGTTTTTCCCTCAGTTTTTGAGAACCAAGGTATCAATCCATTAGGAGGCCACGCTCAAGTCCCTCGTACCTGCGCAAAATGATAGCTACTCGCAACCAACGCGATTAGGGGTTGTCAAGCCCTTCACAGTCACTTACGAGAGTGAGATCTGATAGATATAATATTTTTGGTATTTTTGATATAAAGATGCAAAGTAAAAGTAAAGGCAAAGTAAAAAAAAGCAAAACAAGATTAAAGTGATGGATATTGATATGATGAGAATAGACCCGGGGGCCATAGGTTTCACTAGTGGCTTCTCTCAAGAGCATAAGTATTCTACGGTGGGTGAACAAATTACTGTTGAGCAATTGACAGAATTGAGCATAGTTATGAGAATATCTAGGCATGATCATGTATATAGGCATCACGTCTGTGACAAGTAGACTGAAACGATTCTGCATCTACTACTATTACTCCACTCATCGACCGCTATCCAGCATGCATCTAGAGTATTAAGTTAAAAACAGAGTAACGCCTTAAGCAAGATGACATGATGTAGAGAGATAAATTCATGCAATATGAAATAAACCCCATCTTGTTATCCTCGATGGCAACGATGCAATATGTGCCTTGCTGCCCCTTCTGTCACTGGTAAGGACACCGCAAGATCGAACCCAAAGCTAAGCACCTCTCCCGTGGCAAGAACTACCAATCTAGTTGGCCAAACCAAACGGATAATTTGAAGAGACTTGCAAAGATAACCAATCATACATAAAAGAATTCAGAGAAGATTCAAATATTATTCATGGATAGACTTGATCATAAACCCACAATTCATCGGTCTCAACAAACACACCGCAAAAAGAAGATTACATTGAATAGATCTCCACAAGAGAGGGGGGAACTTTGTATTAAGATTCAAAGAGAGAGAAGAAGCCATCTAGCTACTAACTATGGACCCGAAGGTCTGAGGTAAACTACTCACACTTCATCGGAGGGGCTAGGATGATGTAGAAGCCCTCCGTGATGACGGCCCTCTTCCGGCGGAGCTCCGGAACAGGACCCAAGATGGGATCTCGTGGATACAGAAAGTTGCGGCGGTGGAATTAGGTTTTTGGCTCCTGTTCTGATCGTTTGGGGGTACGTGTGTATATATAGGAGGAAGAAGTACGCCGGAGGAGCAATGAGGGGCCCACGAGGCAAGGGGGCGCGCCCCTAGGGGGGGCGTCCCCCACCCTCGTGATCGCCTCTTTTGTTCCTTGGAGCAGGGTCCAAGTCTCCTGGATCACGTTCGGTGAGAAAATCACGTTCCCGAAGATTTTATTCTGTTTGGACTCCGTTTGATATTCCGTTTCTTCGAAACACTAAAATAGGCAAAAAAACAGCAATTCTGGGTTGGGCCTCCGGTTAATAGGTTAGTCCCAAAAATAATATAAAAGTGGAAAATAAAGCCCAATATAGTCCAAAACAATAGATAATATAGATGGAGCAATAAAAAATTATAGATACGTTGGAGACGTATCACGAAGCGGGGCAGACGTGCAGCAAGCGTGCGACCGTGGGGGGTTGATGTGTCTCGAGGGTCTGTAGACGCTGGTGATCAAAGGGGCCAAGTATAGAGTCTGATCGAGGGGGCAAAGTAGGGTAAGCAAACTTGGTGTAATGATGAATGAAGCGACTGTAGTGAGGAACGGCCAGTTCGAGCTGGTCAAAGAGAAAGAGCCGAAACCCTAAAAAATCTAGGGACCCATGTTTGAGGATTTGAATTTTGATGGAGCGAGAGAAGATGCCAGACTTGAAAATATGCTCATGAACTTTGACTGCTAGAAAATCTTGTTTGACCGAAAAACAGTGGTTTAGGGCAGACTCTACTAGTAGTTCATTAGGTCTAACAGTAATTGGTAAGAAGGTAATCCAAAACAGGTGCATGTGTTGAGTGTAGAGTGCGTGTGGTGTAAGCTGTCAAGAGTGAATAACATTAAGCATACGGTAAAAGAAGCTTATACCAGGCCATTGACGACGCTCCTTGGGTAGATCAATAGTTGTAGACGCAGGTGGCAGCAGTGCAGGATCGACCGCCTTCGGCGAAGGAGACGCGGTTCCAGCAGACGACGGCAAGGCAATCCCAGGTGGTGAGCATGCAGCACCCATCAAAGGCAAAGGCCAAGGGAAGCATATGAGAATGCCTAGTTTGCGGAAGTCGCCCATGGAGGCGATGAGCGTGGTAGCGTCAGGGAGGCAACAGTGAAAGAGAAGCAGGAGTCTCCGTCATCCGTGACGTTGAAATGGTGGTGGACGCCACCGAAGAGGCAAGCGAGGATGTGACCCACCGTAGTGGCATGTAGGGCGAAAGGGAACTAGATGACTCGTGCGTACATGTGGCATCCATGCGGCTGATTTGGTGGACGCAAGGAAACGAGCGATCGACATTGTGCCCAAGCTACACTTTCGAACTGAAGTCACAGATCCTCGGGGATTTGGAGCAGTTGTGCCAGCGACATGCATGTCGCAGCATGGAGTGGTGGAGGTGGGAGCAGGGGCAGGGTTCTCGCGAAAGAGAAAGAGTAGTTGTGGTGACGAATTCTGGTTTGGGCGAGGATGAGCTCTGCAACACGTGAGGAAGCAACATGGAAGCGATAAACTAAGGGAGAGCATTGGGCAACGAAGAAGTGAGCAGCGGAACCACCCAGGGCGGCCTGAAGCAGAGCGACGACGACTGTGGTATCAAGGTGGCGGTTGGAGTAGGTGAAAACGATATAGAGTGGCGAGGCAAGGTGGAGGGCTGGGGTGGTGATGTCGAGGCGGAGGTAGTAATAACAATCATCCTCGAACTCCAGTCCCATGGCATTGCCACAGCCCAGGAAGCAGCGGAGCGCAACCTGCCCGACTTTCACATAAGGCGGGTGATACGTCTCCGTCGTATCTATTTTTACAAACACTTTTTCCCTTGTTTTGGACTCTAACTTGCATGATTTGAATGGAACTAATCCGGACTAAGATGTTTTTAGCAGAATTGCCATGGTATTATTTTTTGTGCAGAAATAAAAGTTCTCGAAATGACCTGAAAATCAATGGAGAATTATTTTTGGAATATATAAAAAATACTGGAAGAAAGGTCCACGTCAGGGGGGCCACTACCTGTCCACGAGGGTGGGGGCGCGCCCTACCCCCCTGGGTGCGCCCCCTGCCTCATGGGCCCCCTGACACTCCACCAACCTCAACCTTGACTCCATATATTCACTTTTGGGGAGAAAAAAATCAAAGAGAAGTATCCATCGCGTTTTACGATATGGAGCCGCCGCCAAGCCCTAAACTCTCTCGGGAGGGCTGATCTGGAGTCTGTTCGGGGCTTCGGAGAGGGGAATCCGTCGCCATCGTCATTGAGGGAGTCCTGGATTAGGGAGTATCCGGACAGCCAGATTATATCCTTTGGCCGGACTGTTGCACTATGAAGATACAAGATTGAAGACTTTGTCTCGTGTCCGGATGGGACTCTACTTGGCGTGGAAGGCAAGCTAGGCAATATGGATATGTATATCTCCTCCTTTGTAACCGACCTTGTGTAACCGTAGCCCCCTCCGGTGTCTATATAAACTAGAGGGTTTTAGTCTGTAGGACAACATACAATCATACCATAGGCTAGCTTCTAGGGTTTAGCCTCTCTGATCTCGTGGTAGATCTACTCTTGTACTACCCATATCATCAATATTAATCAAGCAGGACGTAGGGTTTTACCTCCATCAAGAGGGCCTGAACCTGGGTAAAACTTCGTGTCCCCTGCCTCCTGTTACCATCCGCCTAGACGCACAGTTCGGGACCCCCTACCCGAGATCCGCCAGTTTTGACACCGACATTGGTGCTTTCATTGAGAGTTCCACTGTGCCGTCGCCAGAAGGAAGGATGTCTTGTCTCGTCTTTAAAGACGGTACTACTATTGGGGGAGCTTTGGCTGTCGACCAAACTCTCCGGCTAGGCGGTTTCGTCATGACCGCCTGTTCGGCCGCCGCGCCAACGATGACTTCTCGGGTCATCGAAAATAGCCTCCACGTCAAAGTGGCACTCGTCGAACAGATGGATCCAATGGAGTTCGCCTCCTTAAACGAGCTCTTGGATCGCATCGCCGCCTTGGGAGTCGCTACGGACTATGATCGAATTGGGCTTAAACCCGATCAAAGGGAGATTAACTCTCCACCGGTCACCCATCATATTGCAGTGGTGGAGGAACAATGCGGCGACCTTCCCTCTATCTTGAGGACCAACTATGTCCGGATTCCCGAGCTCTCCGAGCCGGACGCCTGTTCGCGGGAGGACAACATCCAATCCCTAAACTTAAAGTCAGGCAGCGGGCCAGGATTATCGGGTAACACCCCAGAACCTGAACTTCCAAAATTGGAAACTCCTCGGCCCCTGGATCCCAGATCAGGTAAGGGTTCGGATTCAATTCCACCCACCCACCCAAACATAAGCGATCTTTCCCACATCAGGCAAGAGCCCCAGGAAACAGTACATCACTATTGGGCCAGATTCCTCCTTGCGATGAACAAGGTTAAGGACTGTCGCGAGGAAGATGCAATCCTATTTTTCTACAATAATTGCATGGACAAGGGAATCCTTAACGCCATAAATCGCCATGAGATAACACGCTTCACTGACTTGGCGTCCATAGTACGAAAGTACTATGCGATGGAAAGTGCCTAGAAAACCGAAACAAACTTTTGGGATAATCCGGCCCTGAATACAAACCCAGTCCGAAATAAAAGGGTGCATCGTCAAAATACACCTGGGTCAACTACCAAAAAGCAAAAACCCTCTACAGGGCATGGAACCGTACTGGAGGGATGGCTCAACGGACCCTGCAAAATTCATAGTATAGTGGATACAATACCAACGCACAGCCTTAGAGCATGTTGGATACTCCGGCCGGTGGCCAAAAGTGGTGAGGATCTTATTCTCCCAAATACCACAGAGCACCATCCCGTGGATAATAATACGGTGTTAATAGTCTTCGAGACCTTCGCATCAAATAATAGGCGCAAGAGAATACTCCGCAGCATGGCCGAAATCTGCCACGTAGCAGCAATAAATCCATGGAGCGACACGGCTATTACCTTCAATGCCAGTGATGAACCTAAATTCCGAACAGCCCGAGCACCAGCCGCACTGGTCCTTAGTCCAATTGTGGACGGCTTTCGACTCACCAAAGTACTCATGGACGGCGGCAGCGGATTAAACCTCATTTATGAGGAAACTCTTCAAAAGATGGAAATAGACTGGAACCACATTAAGCAAAGTAGCACAACCTTTAGAGGAATCATCCCCAGTCGGGAAGCACGCTATGCTGGGAAAATCACACTAGATGTGGTATTTGGCACGCCGGATAATTACAGGTCCGAAGAAATTACATTCCAAGTGGCCCCATTCAGCAGTGGTTATCACGCTCTTTTAGGACGGGAGGCGTTCACAATCTTCCAAGCCGTACCCCATTACGGGTACATGAAGCTCAAAATGCCCGGGCCCAATGGAATCATCACTCTCGTCAGCGATCCGGACACAGCACTCCACGCCGAAAACAAAACAGCCGCATTGGCCCTCGAGGCATTATCCGAAGCCCTCTCGGCCGAGGAATTAACCACGCTACGCTCCACAATGGATAGGGACGACGTGATACTCGACAAGAGATCCAAGTCCACCTCTTTTAAACCAGTGAATGAAATAGTCAAATTCCAAGTCCACCCAACGGTCCCTACAAAAATAGCCTCCATCAGGGCACAGTTAAACCCCGCTATGGACGCCGCACTACGAGAGTTCCTGCGCGAGAACTGGGACATATTCGCCTGGCATCCCTCAGACATGCCAGGAATCCCACGCAGGCTGGCCGAGCATAGCCTCAATATCCTAAAGGGATTCAAGCCGGTCAAGCAAGCTTTTCGGTGTTTCTCCGAACCTAAGATATAGGCCATGGGAGAGGAACTAGCCAAGTTATTGGAGGCCGGATTCATCAGAGAAATAAAACACCCGGACTGGCTAGCAAACCTGGTGATGGTACCAAAGAAGGACAAACCCTGGCGCCTTTGTGTCGATTTCAAAGACCTCAATAAAGCTTGCCCAAAGGATCCCTTCCCCCTCCCACGCATCGATCAAATCATTGATGCTACCGCAGGACACGAGTCATTGTGTTTCCTCCACACATACTTTGGTTACCACCAAATCAAGATGGCGGAGTCCGACCAAGCCACAACGGCATTCATCACACCATACGGTCCCTTCTATTTTAACACAATGCCTTCTGGGCTCAAGAACGCCGACACAACATATCAGCGCATGATTCAGACATGTCTGGAGAAACAAATCGGCAAAACTGTAGAGGCATATGTAGACGATGTGATCGTTAAAACCAAACACGTCGACTCTTTGATAGATGACTTGAGGCTCACATTCGACAACCTTTGAACATACGACATCAAGCTCAATCCGGAAAAATGCGTTTTCAGCGTACCAGCCGGAAAGCTCCTGGGTTTCATTGTCTCCAGCAAAGGTATTGAAGCTAACCCGACCAAAATCCAAGCTTTGTCATAGTTGGCTACCCCAACAGACCTCAAACAAATCCAAAAGTTAACTGGATGTGTGGCGGCTCTAAGCCGCTTTATCTCCCGCTTAGGAGAAAAGGCTTTACCCCTTTATCGCCTCCTTCAGAGCACCGAACACTTCGAGTGGACGGACGCTGCCACAGCCGGATTGGAAGAAATAAAGGCCATTTTGGCAACCAACCCAATCCTAGCCACACCAAACATTGGCGAACCAATGTTGTTGTACATTGCGGCAACTCATCAAGTTGTAAGCGCAGTGCTCGTCGACGAACGAGAAGCTGTCGAACATAAATTCCCTCTTCAAAAGTCGGTATACTATGTATCCAATGTCCTCACTCCATGCAAATCACGGTACCCACATTATCAAAAGATAGCCTATGCGGTATTCATGGCGTCTCGGAAGCTACGACACTACTTTCAAGAGTGTTCGATTACAGTAGCCTTGGAAGTGCCACTTAATGATATTATAAACAATCGCGACGCTAAGGGCCGGATTGCAAAATGGGCCATTGAGCTCCTCCCGTTCGACATAACATACAAACCTCGACGAGCCATTAAGTCGCAAGTATTGGCCGACTTCATCGCTGAATGGACGGAGGTCGAACTCCCTAAAGAGTACGGCGCATATTCCAACTGGATCATGCACTTCGACGGTTCTAAAATGCTGGCCGGTCTAGGGGTTGGCGTCGTCCTGACGTCCCCAACCAGAGATACCGTTCAATACGTTCTGCAAATATTATATACAGACTCCAACAATGCAGCCGAATACGAAGCTCTGTTGCATGGTCTTTGGATGGCAGTCTCCATGGGCATTCAACGCCTGGAGGTGCGTGGGGATTCAAACCTCGCAATATCCCAAATAAATGGAGACTTTGATGCCAAGGATCCAAAGATGGCGGCCTATCGAAACGTCGTCCTAAAAATGTCAGCTCGGTTCGAGGGGCTCGAATTTCACCATGTGGCTCGGGAAAACAATCAAGCGGCGGATATCCTCGCCCGCATCAGCGCAAAACACGATGCGGTCCCCTCCAACATATTTCTGGAAAGGCTGTTCAAGCCATCCATAGTATGGGAAGGGGACACCGGTAACAATAGTCCGGACCCGGCCAAAATGCCCGATACCGAATACTATGACACAATCGGAGGCTCTGCCACCGAAATAACACCTTCAGCCCACGTAATAATGGCCATCATTGCCCCGTGGATAGAACCATTCCTGGCCTACCTAACTAGACAGGAACTTCTGGAGGACCAAAATGAGGCACGCTGCATAGTGCGGCGATCCAAGGCCTATAGGGTCCATGAGGGAGAATTGTACAAAAAAGCACTACCGGAGTCCTTCAAAGGTGCATCTCCGAAGAGGAAGGGCGGAATCTTTTGGCAGAAATTCACGCCGGACTCGGCGGTCATCACGCCGCATCCCGGGCCCTTGTAATCAAGGCCTTCCGTACAGGATTCTAGTGGCCAACGGCCCGGGCAGACGCACAGGACTTGGTCCAACGTTGCGCCGGTTGCCAGCTCTTTGCAAATCAAAGCCACATGCCACCCACCGCCCTCCAAACAATCCCCATTACATGGCCCTTTGCGGTCTGGGGGCTTGACATGGTTGGACCCCTTAAAGGGGGAACCCACAAGAAAAAATACTTACTGGTCATGGTGGATAAATTCACCAAATGGATAGAGGCCAAACCTGTTAAAACAGCCGAATCCGGACCGGTGATAGACTTCATATCTGGGGTTGTACACCGTTATGGCGTCCCCCACAGCATCATCACTGACAATGGCACGAACTTCATGGCCGACGAGGTAAAACTCTGGTGCAACAAAATGGGCATCAAGCTCGATTATGCTTCAGTCTATCACCCACAAACCAACGGTCAAGTCGAGCGAGCAAACGGTCTTATAATGAGCGGCATTAAACCCAGATTAGTGCGTTCCTTAACGGAGTCTAACACGCACTGGGTAGAGGAGCTCGACTCCGTACTCTGGGGGCTGCGGACCATGCCGAATCGTAGTACCGGATATACACCCTTCTTTATGGTGTATGGCGCAGAGGCGGTCTTGCGCTGTGACATAATTCATGATTCACCTCGAGTGCGCATGTACGAAGAAAGAGAAGCCGAGCTCGACTGGCAGGATAGTCTGGACACCCTGGAGGAGGAGCGCGACGTAGCCAAAGCCCGTTCCGCATTTTATCAGCAACAGGCTCGCAGATACCAAAGCAGAGAAGTACGGGCCAAAACTTATAACATTGGCGAACTAGTTCTACGCCTGCCGGATAAGAAAAAGAACAAGCTCGAGCCCAAATGGGAAGGTCCCTTCATTATTGACCAAGTTCTGACCGGTGGAGCGTACCGACTGCGGGATGCATCGACTAGTCGACTCGAGCCGAACCCATGGAACGCGGCCAGGCTCCAAAGATTCTACGCCTAGCACCGGACTCTATGTTAGTCCCCTCCTTTTGTCCATTTTTTGCATATACACCATATGTCTTGTTTCTTTCTTTCTTTCTTTCTTTTATTATTTCTCTAGACCTTCAAGGGTCACCTTGTGCCTCGCTTGCATATTACAAATGCGCTAGCCGCACTCTTCATACCTGGGGGCTTCTTTCACAGAAGCTTAAATTATTTATCTGGGCCTCATGCCAACACATGTGTTATACTTCCGCATGTACCTTTTTTCACCATTATATGCATCGATATGACTTAAGTTTTGGCCAAGCTGGGTTGCCTGGCTCTTGTATTTATGCCCTACGTTCCCGTTAATTCGGCTAGGGCATAAGGGGAGCACCTCTGCGATTGTTACTGTCGGGTCAGCCGGATGTGTACCTTAGACTGGGTGAAGCCGAAAGCTAGCGTTCTGAAGGGAATATTCGGTCGGTGAACAAAAGATGATTTTTTTATTTATTGTCCATATCTTCCCCCAGATGTTTTTCCTGTGTTTCCTATCGCAGTCCGGACATGCACTTTAGGGCATGCTTACCCAGGGAAAGGAACCCTTAACGGAACTATTCTCCCTAGAATATGTTCCTTACTACCCATGTAATATAACATAACTAGTTGGGCACTTGTTTGATAAAGCACTAATGACCCCTACGCCTGGTCTCCACGCATACCCCAGTTTTTATATCACTGAGCGGGTATTCGGATACACTCCGGACTATTGGGCCCGGAGGTTGAAGCGAAAAGGTCCGCAATGACAAATGATCTACAATCCGGCTAGAAGGCATTATACATGTCACTTTAATTACATAGTCATGCAGACTGACTAAATTCCTCTTCTATACCATCCAACAGGCGGTCTAGCTTACAATCCTGTTGACAATACTTTGCGGCTAATTCTACTTGCCCATAAACTAAGCTAACGGGGATCTCTTTTTCGTCGGGCCCCACAGGTCCGACCTCGGCCAGGTGATTTGGGTCTGCCTTGGTATACCTTGTCTTCACCATGGCCCAGGCTTCTCTGGCACCCTGTCGGCAGACTGATATCTTCAATAATCGGAAGCGCCGCCGTGCTCCCTTGAGCTTTTCCGCAAGCTCTGCAACGCCCTCTGGCAGGGAGATGGACGGCCACAAGGCCTGGGCAACACCCTGCATCACCTGCCGAACTTGTTCGTGCAGATGTGACAGCTCGGACAGAACATCACCCGTAGACCAGGGCATCTCCTCCGGGGGATTATTCGGCGCCTGCCCCATATCGGCTTCTGCCTCCATGTCCGATCCTGGCGCCCGACTGGTGGAGCGTGATTGGCAACATCGTCGGACATATTCCGGCGAGCGTTTTTTCTGTTAAAGAAACATGGGCGTCATTACATTTCGAGAAAGACGACAACCACAGAGCGGGGTTTGTTATACCTTTGCGACGGCGTCTTTGTCCTGACCGCCTTCCTTTTTGGCCTACCCGGCCTCGGTGCCTCCTGTTGGCGCGTTGCTGCGGGTTCGGCAGGGCGTTCCGAATGCCTTCCCTATAAAAATGCCATGTGTATATGGTGGGTGAAGTGCATACAAGGGGATCCTCTTCCTCACCCTTGAACAGTTCAGACAGAATTTTCGCTAGAGCGGCAGCATTGTCCGGACCCTTACGCCCGCAGTGGGTGGCATCATCCGCCCCGTTATAACACCACAAGGGGTGCCCACAATATTGAAGTGGCTGCACTCCCTGCATTATGCAAATCGACATAACTTCGATTACTGTCAGTCCTGATCGAGCCAGTGCTTTAATCCGGTTCATCAGATAGAGGACTTCTCCATTGTCTTCCGCCTGGGGGCTCCGTGGGCACCAACTTCGGCGTTTCTTCAGAGGAGCGGTGTTGAACTCGGGAAGACCCCGCCGAACAGGGTCCGGAAGGGGGACGTCCTCCATATAAAACCATTCTAAAGGCCATTCTTCGGACGACTTCTTTGGGGTACCGGACAGGTATCCAGTATCGGCGATGCGCCATATTTCGGCTCCGCCCACTTGATAAAGTGACCCCCTCTGTGTGCGAGGGACAAGGCAAAATAGCCTTTTCCACAGCTTGAAGTGAGCCTCGCAGCCCAGGAACAACTCGTAGAGAGCAACATAGACGGCGATGTGTAGGAGGGAGGCAAGGGTGAAATTGTGTAATTGGAGGCCGTAGAACTCCAGGAGCCTGCGGAGGAACGGATGAATTGGAAATACGAGTCCCCTTAATAGATAGGGAACAAGGCAGACCCGTTCCCCCATAGAGGGATAGGGAAAGCTCTTCGCTTGCTCCCCGCCATTGTAGGTGGTGAGCCCGGATCGAACGGACACCATGTACGCCGGAGGGAGAAATCCCTTAGTCTGCAGTTCGACTAAACGATTGTGTGGGATTGAACACCTCTCCCAATCACCGAGCTTAGGGCTTCGGGGGCGGGAGGAAGAGCTGCGGAGGTCGGCCATGCTGGAATGGATCTTTCCAGAATGCGCTCTGATGGACTCTCGCTGGGGGAGGATGGTATGGATCGGATCTAAGGATCCCATCCCTTTAATAGACAATTTATTTATCTGGCTAGGGGGTGAATGTAAAAACGCCCTGGCGCTTCGTATTCATTCGAAGCGTGGGAGAAAGCCCTTATTGGGCATAGAAGCCAAGAGGTCCAAACATTTATGGGACCGGACACTGCTTTACAAACGTTCGGAAGATGGAGAAGAACCCGCCTTGCAATGCTGAAGACAATACTACGTGTCGGACTCATCGTCATTGAAGCGTGGTTCGGGGGCTACTGAGGGAGTCCTGGCTTAGGGGGTATCCGGACAACCAGATTTTATCCTTTGGCCGGACTGTTGGGTTATGAAGATACAAGATTGAAGACTTCGTCTCGTGTCCGGCTGGGACTCTACTTGGCGTGGAAGGCAAGCTAGGCAATACGGATATGTATATCTCCTCCTTTGTAACCGACCTTGTGTAACCCTAGCCCCCTCTGGTGTCTATATAAACCGGAGGGTTTTAGTCCGTAGGACAACATACAATCATACCATAGGCTAGCTTCTAGGGTTTAGCCTCTCTGATCTCGTGGTAGATCTACTCTTGTACTACCCATATCATCAATATTAATCAAGCAGGATGTAGGGTTTTACCTCCATCAAGAGGGCCCGAACCTGGGTAAAACTTCGTGTCCCCTACCTCCTGTTACCATCCGCCTAGACGCATAGTTCGGGACCCCCTACCCGAGATCCGCCGGTTTTGACACCGACAGTTATCATCAACCTTCCTCCATCACCAATTTCATGATGCTCACCGCCGTGCGTGAGTAATTCCATCGTAGGCTTGTTGGACGGTGATGGGTTGGATGAGATTTATCATGTAATCGAGTTAGTTTTGTTAGGGTTTGATCCCTAGTATCCACTATGTTTTGAGATTGATGTTGCTATGACTTTGCTATGCTTAATGCTTGTCACTAGGGCCCGAGTGCCATGATTTCAGATCTGAACCTATTATGTTTTCATCAATATATGAGAGTTCTTGATCCTATCTTGCAAGTCTATAGTCACCTACTATGTGTTATGATCAGGCAACCCCGAAGTGACAATAATCAAGACCACTCCCGGTGAGGACCGTAGTTTGAGGAGTTCATGTATTCACTATGTGTTAATGCTTTGGTCCGGTACTCTATTAAAAGGAGGCCTTAGTATCCCTTAGTTTCCAATAGGTCCCCGCTGCCACGGGAGGGTACGACAAAAGATGTCATGCAAGTTCTTTTACATAAGCATGTATGACTATATTCGGAATACATGCCTACATTACATTGAACTGGAGCTAGTTCTGTGTCACCCTAGGTTATGACTGTTACATGATTGATCGCATCAGGCATAATTCACCGTCATCGATCCATTGCCTACGAGCTTTTTCATATATCGTTCTTCGCTTATTTACTTTTCCGTTGCTACTGTTACAATCACTATAAAACCCCAAAATATTACTTTTGCTACTGTTACTTTTGCTATCGTTACCACTACTATCATATTACTTTGCTACCAAATACTTTGCTGCAGATATTAAGTTTCCAGGTGTGGTTGAATTGACAACTCAGCTGCTAATACTTGAGAATATTCTTTGGCTCCCCTTGTGTCGAATCAATAAATTTGGGTTGAATACTCTACCCTCGAAAACTGTTGCGATCCCCTATACTTGTGGGTTATCAAGAACATTTTCTGGCGCCGTTGCCGGGGAGCATAGCTCTATTCTTTGAGTCACTTGGGATTTATATCTGCTTATCATTATGAAGAACTTGAAAGATCAAAGAACCAAGATTTTTCCCTCAACTACGAGGGGAGGTAAGGAACTGCCATCTAGCTCTGCACTTGATCCACCTTCTGTTTTGAGTAAGCTTGCGAAACCTGAACCTGCTTCTGCTATTAATTCCGATATGTCGCATGTTATTGATGCTGCCACTTCTACTATGCATGATACTTATGATGAAAATACTTCTATGCTTGATACTACTGTGCCACTTGGTGAATTTCTTGATGAACAACTTGCTAGGGCTAGAGAAAATGAAATTATTGAAACTGATAATATTGATGAAAGTGATGATGAAGATTCTCCCCCTAGATATGAATTGCCTATTGTTCTTGAGGGTTATGTTATGGATGAAGAAACTGCTAGAGACTTTCTTGACTGCAATGATAGGAGTGGTCTTAAGAAACTATTAGTTAAGCTGAAACAAAAAACTCTAAATGCCAGAATGAAATATGATCCTGCTTATGCTACTTCACCTATCTTTATTACTTATAAGGATTATAATTTCTCTATTGATCCTGAGATAATTACTTTGGTTGAATCTGATCCTTTCTATGGCTATGAATCTGAAACTGTTGTGGCACATCTTACTAAATTAAATGATATAGCCACCCTGTTCACTAATGATGAGAAAACTCGCTACTACTATATCCTTAAAATATTTCCATTCTCATTAAAGGGTGATGCTAAGATATGGTTTAGTTCTCTTGATCCTGGTTGTGTGCGTAGTCCCCATGATATGATTTACTACTTCTCTGCTAAATATTTCCCCGCTCATAAGAAACAAGTTGCTTTAAGGGAGATATATAATTTTGCACAAATTGAAGAAGAGAGTCTCCCACAAGCTTGGGGGAGGCTTCTCCAATTACTTAATGCTTTACCTGATCATCCTCTCAAGAAGAATGAAATACTTGATATCTTTTATAATGGACTAACGGATGCTTCTAGAGATTACCTGGATAGTTATGCTGGTTGTGTTTTCAGGGAAAGAACTATTGATGAAGCTGAAATTCTATTGAATAATATGTTGACTAATGAAAATAATTGGACACTTCCTGAACCAACTCCTGAGCCGACTCCGAAGAAAAGGAGTATTCTATTTCTCAGTCCTGAAGATATGCAAGAGACAAAGAAATCTATGAAAGAAAAAGGTATTAAAGCTGAAGATGTTAAGAATTTACCTCCTATTGAAGAAATACATGGTCTTAATCTACTGCCTGTTGAAGAAATACATGGTCTTAATTCATCACCTATTGAAGAAACACATGGTCTCGATAACCCAACACAGGTAGTAAAGGTAAACTCTCTCTATAGATATGATAAAGCTTAAATCCCTCCTGCTAAGTTTGCTAGCCAATGTTTGGATGAATTTGATAAATTTATGGTTAAGAAAGAAGATTTTAATGCTTATGTTGGTAGACAATTGAAACATAATGCTTATATGATTGAACACTTGAGTGATTATATGGCTAGTGTTAAAGGTGAACTTAAACTTATTAGTAAACATGCTTCTATGGTTACCACTCAAGTAGAACAAGTACTTAAAGCTCAGAATGATTTTCTCAATGAATTGAATAGTAAAAATAATGACTTTGTTGTTAGAGTTGCAACTAGAGGAGGTAAAGTGACTCAGGAACCTTTGTATCATGAGGGCCACCCTAAGAGAATTGAGCAAGATTCTCAGAGAGCTAATGTAGATGCACCTAGTCCTTCTAAAAGGAAGAAAAAGAAAAATGGTAGGACTTTGCATGCTTCTAGTGAACCTGTTGTAAACACACCTGAGAATCCCAATCATATTTATATTTCTGATGCTGAAACACAATCTGGTAATGAACATGAACCTATTGATAATGTTAATGATGATGTTCATGTTGATGCTCAACCTAGTAATGACAATGATATAGAGATTGAACCTGCTGTTGATCTTGATAACCCACAATCAAAGAATCAGCGTTATGATTAGAGAGACTTTGTTGCTAGGAAGAACGGTAAAGAAAGAGAACCATGGGTTCAGAAACCCATGCCCTTTCCTCCTAAACCATCCAAGAAAAAGGATGGTGAGGATTTTGAGCGCTTTGCTGAAATGATTAGACCTATCTTTTTGCGTATGCGTTTGACTGATATGCTTAAAATGAATCCTTATGCTAAATACATGAAAGATATTGTTACTAATAAAAGAAAAATACCAGAAGCTGAAATTTCCACCATGCTTTCTAATTATACTTTTAAGGGTGGAATACCAAAGAAACTAGGAGATCCAGGAGTGCCAACTATACCATGCACCATTAAAAGAAACTATGTTAAAACTGCTTTATGTGATCTTGGAGCCGGTGTTAGTGTTATGCCTCTCTCTTTATATCGTAGACTTGATTTGAATAAGTTGACACCTACTGAAATATCTTTGCAAATGGCTGATAAATCAACTGCTATACCTGTCGGTATTTGTGAGGATGTGCCTGTTGTGGTTGCAAACATTACTATTTTAACGGACTTTGTTATTCTTGATATTCCCGAGGACGATAGTATGTCTATTATTTGTGGAAGGCCATTTTTGAATACTACAGGGGTTGTTATTGATTGCACCAAAGGCAATGTCACTTTTCATGTTAATGGTAATGAGCATACGGTACACTTTCCGAGGAAACAACCTCAAGTCCACAGTATCAATTCTATTGGAAAAATTTAAACAATTACTATTGGAGGTTTTGAATTTCCTCTTCCTACTGTCAAAAAGAAATATGATATTCTTATCGTTGGGGATGTGCATATCCCCGTTGAGGTAACCTAGTGTTATTCGAAATTTCTCCGGCTTCATGCGATTCGGAATGAGTTTGTTAACAAGACCTGATCAACCTTGTTAGTGGATGCCTTTTGATGAGCATGAGATGGATGAATTTAGAAAACACAACTCTCTGTACCCTCTTTTTACTTTCTGTTATTTATATTAAATAAAGCAAAAATAGTAATTTATGTTTGTTTTCTGAATTATCAATGCAATAAAAAATACCCCAAAAATAAAAGTTCTCCAAATGCCCTGAAAATTAAATATGATTTTTTCTAGAATATTTGAGAATATCTGACACTGAAAACACAACAGGGGGAGCAAGCACCTGGCCACGAGGGTCCAGGGCGTGCCCACCCCCCTAGGCGCGCCCCCTGCCTCGTGGGCCCATGGTGGCCCCCCTCCACTTATTCCAGCTACCACACACTCCTTCTTCCTTCCAAAAAAATCACTAGCCAGCTCAAACCTGAGTCCAAGCTCATCTTGCTACCATTTTCGATCTCCTTGCTCAAAGCTCCATTCACAAAACTGCTTTGGGGGATTGCTCTTTGGTATGTGACTCCTACAATGGTCCAATTAGTTTTTGTTCTAGTGCTTTATTCATTGCAAATTTTTATTGCTTAGGTGACCCTGTTCTTGAGCTTGCATGTCAAATTTATATGGTCAAAAGTAGTTTTAATGCATGGTATTGCCTCTAGGCACTTGTAGGAGTAGTTGCTATCAATCTTGTTGTGTTTGGTTCACTTTTATTTTGAAGTTACTAAAAATTTCAGAAATTTTTCAGAGGAAGAAATATGTTTAGGAAAATGTACCAAGGTGGTTCTTCAAGGAAGCAAGGACCCGGACTCGCAATACGTGATGCGGACGAGGAACCACCAAGGGATGCTCAAGTGCGGCCCTGTGAATGGCCGTCAGAGGACTTCATGGTTCGAGCGGGAATCAAGGAGGAATTTGAAGCTTATGTGAGTAATGCTGATCTTGAGAGCTTCGAGGCAGATAAGTGTCGTCAATACCTCTATTTAACTGATTCATTTGTGAGAAGGTTTAAATTTTCATCATCACGCAATTCTCAAACCGTCATGTTTGACCTTTATGATAAATCTTATACCATGGACTTAGAAGATTTTAACACTGCTTATAAACTCCCATAGTGGGGTGATGTTAGTGAACCTCGCAAGTCTGAATTTAGAGATTTTCTTGATAGTATAATTGTGGGGGAATCTAGGGATGTGACACAAGCTACCATAGGGAGCATTCATTTTCCTGCTATACATTATTTTTCTCTCTTCATGGGTAGATGCATTAGTGGTAAAGATGAAGCATGTCATATGTGTGTGCCTGATCTTAGCGTTCTCAGAAGCGCTGTTTTAGGAGATAAACAATACAACTTGGGGGCTATCGTTGCACGTAGGTTGCATAATAATCGTATTCATGGAGATTTCTTTGGTGGAATTTATGCAACTCGTATAGCTAACTTTCTTGAGATACCCATACGTGGACATGATATTGAGTTGCCTCCTTCTTATCTAGATTATGATGCCATGGTTCGTCATCAGTTTGTTGAGAGGAACGATCAGTTCCTCCAGTACCGACTAATCTTTGACAGACGACGCACCTATCACGTCGCTCTCCCTGCTCCTACTTTCTTTGACTTTCAGGCAAAGGGGAGATATGTTATAACCAGGGAGGAGGCGACCGAGTACGAGAGGAGGGCGGAGAAGGCTCGCCTCCAAGCTGTAGCTCATCAGGCAATTGCCGCTGCATCTCAGTATGACCCCAGCTATAACTTTGGATATCCGCCAGGCCAGCCGTGGCCATAGACCAACTTAGGCCAAAAGCCTAAGCTTGGGGGAGTACATATTTCTCACCGACATTACATTTATGTTCACACACCCATGCTAGTTGTCGGTGCTCATACTTTTTGATTGTAATATCCATGCTAGTTTATTTCTATTCTTATGCTTTCTTCTTGTGTGTTTGATAAACCTTAAGAAAAACCAAAAAAAATAGTTCTAGCTTTTAGTTAGTTTACTTTCCATGCCTGTAGTAGTAATTAAAAAGAAAACCCAAAAAGATTTCTTGTTCTTCTTTTGCTTGTTGGGAGCTTTCCCGTGTAACTAGTTTTGTTTCTTTTCTGTTTTTTGGGGGGTCGAGAGGAGAAGACCATGATTAAAATGTTAAGTGGCTCTTATATGCATTATTGTTGATCTAACAAAGAGCTCATATTACCTTGTCTTCTCTCTTGAATTGAATGCTTGTAGATTCCAGCTTAGTCCAATGCACGTGCAATATTATTATTATCCACACTATTCGGTCGTGCGAGTGAAAGGCAATAATGATGATTATATGATGAACTTATTGAGATGAGAAAAGCTGGTATGAACTCGACCTCTCTTGTTTTTGTAAATATGATTAGTCCATCGTTCCTGATTCAGCCTATTATGAATAAACATGTTTGCAATGACAATTAGATATTGTAGTTGCTTATGCCATGCTTAATTAGCTAGGAGCTTATAATGGTTTACTTTGCGTGCCAACGTGCTATTAAAATGGTTGTGATGTGGTATGATAGGGTGGTATCCTCTTTTGAACGATTCGAGTGGCTTGACTTGGCACATGTTCACGCATGTAGTTGAAACAAAATCAACATAGCCTCTACGATAGTTATGTTCATGGTGCATTATATCCTACTCATGCTTGCATTCGGTGTTGATTAATTTTAATGCATGTTCATGACTATTGTCGCTCTCTAGCTGGTCGCTTCCCAGTCTTTTTCTAGCCTTCACCTGTACTAAGCAGGAATACTGCTTGTGCATCCAATTCCATAAACCCCAAAATCGTTCCATGTGAGTCCACCATACCTACCTATATATGGTATCTACCTATCGTTCCAAGTAAATTTGTATGTGCCAAACTCTAAACCTTCAAATAAACATTCTGTTTTGTATGCTCGAATAGCTCATGTATCAACTAGGGTTGTCTGTATCTTCCATGCTAGGCGGGTTATTATCAAGAGGAGTGGACTCCGCTCCTCACTCACGAGAAAATGGCTAGTCACTGGGATGCCCGGTCCCATGCTTTATGCAAATCAAATCAAAATAACTGCAAACAAAACTCCCCCGGGACTCTTGTTAGTTGGAGGCACTTGTTGTTTCGAGCAAGCCATGGATTGATGCTTGTTGGTGGAGGGGGAGTGTAAACTTCACCATTCTATTTGGGAACCACCTATAATGTGTGTAGCATGGAAGATATCGAGATCTCTCAGTTGTTATGTTGACAATGAAAGTATACCGCTCAAAATATTATTCATATCTATTTCAAAACCGAGCTCCGGCACCTCTGCAAATCCCTGCTTCCCTCTGCGAAGGGCCTATCTATTTAATTTTATGTTGAGTCATCATCCTCTTATTAAAAGGAACAAGTTAGAGAGCACCGCTATCATTTGCATCCATTACTGTTAGTTTACATTGAGTATGACTTGACTGGATCTCTTTTGCCATGAATTACAATGTCTAGTCAGTCCTTGATCTTTAAAGATGCTCTGCATTTATCTTTTGCGGTCTCAGAAAGGGCTAGCGAGATACCATCTTGTCATATCATATCATGATTGTTTTGAGGAAGTGGTTTCATCCGAGATTTATTATTATTGATCGCTAGTTGATTATGCCATTGATATGAGTAAACATGAGACCTAAATGTTATTATGAATATGGTTAGTTCATAATCTTTGCTGAAAACTTGAATACTGGCTTTACATATTTACAACAACAAGAGCAAACAGAGTTTGTAAAAGTTTTTCTTTATCACTTTCAGTTAATCAACTGAATTGCTTGAGGACAAGCAAAGGTTTAAGCTTGGGGGAGTTGATACGTCTCTGTCATATCTACTTTTCCAAACACTTTTGCCCTTGTTTTGGACTCTAACTTGCATGATTTGAATGGAACTAACCCGGACTGACGTTGTTCTCAGCAGAATTGCCATGGTGTTATTTTTGTGCAGAAATAAAAGTTCTCGGAATGACCTGAAAATCAATGGAGAACTATTTTTGGAATATATAAAAAGTACTGGAAGAAAGATCCACGTTAGGGGGGCCACCACTTGTCCACGAGGGTGGGGGCGCGCCCTACCCCCTGGGCACGTGCCTCTGCCTCGTGGGCCCCCTGACGCTCCACCGACCTCAACCTTGACTCCATATATTCACTTTTAGGGAGAAAAAAAATCAAAGAGAAGGATTCATCACGCTTTACGATACGGAGCCGCCGCCAAGTCCTAAACTCTCTCGGGAGGGCTGATCTGGAGTCCGTTCGGGGCTCCGGAGAGGGGAATCCGTCGCCATCGTCATCATCAACCTTCCTCCATCACCAATTTCATGATGCTCACCGCCATGTGTGAGTAATTCCATCATAGGCTTGCTGGACGGTGATGGGTTGGATGATATTTATCATGTAATCGAGTTAGTTTTGTTAGGGTTTGATCCCTAGTATCCACTATGCTCTGAGATTGATGTTGCTATGACTTTGCTATGCTTAATGCATGTCACTAGGGCCCGAGTGCCATGATTTCAGATCTGAACCTATTATGTTTTCATCAATATATGGGAGTTCTTGATCCTATCTTTCAAGTCTATAGTCACCTACTATGTGTTATGATCCGACAACCCCGAAGTGACAATAATCAAGACCACTCTCGGTGATGACCGTAGTTTAAGGAGTTCATGTATTCACTATGTGTTAATGCTTTGGTCCGGTACTCTATTAAAAGGAGGCCTTAATATCCCTTAGTTTCCAATAGGACCCCGCTGCCACGGGAGGGTAGGACAAAAGATGTCATACAAGTTCTTTTCCATAAGCACGTACGACTATATTCGGAATACATGCCTACGTTACATTGATGAACTGGAGCTAGTTCTGTGTCACCCTAGGTTATGACTGTTACATGATCGATCGCATGCAGCATAATTCTCCATCACTGATCCATTGCCTACGAGCTTTTCCATATATTATTCTACGCTTATTTACTTTTCCGTTGCTACTGTTGCAATCACTATAAAACCCAAAAATATTACTTTTGTTACCGTTACCACTACTATCATATTACTTTGCTACCAAATACTTTGCTGCAGATATTAAGTCTCCAAGTGTGGTTGAATTGACAACTCAGCTGCTAATACTTGAGAATATTCTTTGGCTCCCCTTGTGTCGAATCAATAAATTTGGGTTGAATATTCTACCCTCGAAAAATGTTGTGATCCCCTATACTTGTGGGTTATCAGCGGGTCAAAGAATGGCGAGGGTGGAGGAGCCACAGAGGGAAGGAGCTCATCTAGAGGACTGGTGGCTAGTGTTAGCTTAGGCGAGGGGGCGGCCGGGGGGGAGGGGTTGGTGGCTGGGGCTTGGCCGGAGGCCGGCGAGGAGTAGGCGGGAGCGGGAGCATGGAGAGTCATGTGAGCTCTCTTTCGTGGATGCATGATTCCTGACCATACGTGAAAGTTTAACCATCCGTCTTTTATATTAATATGTGTTTTCCTTACATTGTGTTGTACTCCCTCCGTTCTGAATTACTTGTTGCACGTATGGATGTATCTAGATGTATTTTAGTTGTAGATACATCCATTTCTGCAACGAGTAATTTGGAACGGAGGGAGTATATGAAAGAAGCAACGCCACATGATTATAAACAATGTTGCTAATATGGCAGGATGGTTACTACTCCCTTTGTTTCTAAATATACGACCTTTTAGATATTTCAATGTGGCCTACATACGGATATATATATACATATTTTAGAGTGTAGATTCACTCATTTTGCTTTGTATGTAGTCCATATTGTAATATCTAAAAAGTCTTATATTAGGAACGGAAGGAGTACTAGATTAGCAGTGACATTCAGTTCTATATGGCTAAACACTAAATGAATTGTTCTGTTTTTCTTGTTCTGAGTCAAGAAGGCTCTGACTATATTTATCCTAATGGTGAGCTCTACATATTTTGAACATGTTTTAACTTGGTGAGGAAGCCATATGGGCATTTCTCACTTGAAAATTGGCTAGTCACCTTGTTGTAACCCTGAGAATCGAACTATTTTGAAAGTTGAATTAATGTAAATCTTCCTTATGTTGTTTTCTTTTAAATAGATGAAATTCATTTTAATAATCAGTTTCAAAATGTTTGCAATTTTATGGGAAAAGGTTCTTGTTTTTGAAATTGTGCATGTTTTTACAAAAATATTTCTAAATTTTCAAGCTAAGAAAATATTCAAAATTTAATTAAAAATATTCAGATATTTTCAAAAAAAGTGTTTGATGTTTTCAAAAGGTGTGAAGAACACTGGCATCGGGAGAACGTTGCAACCAAATATGACTTTTTCCCCGAGAAGACTGGCCTAACATGAAAATACAAGCCCATAAGAAAGAAATAAGAGATGGGTCCCAGACGAGCCAGCCCAGCCAAATGAACGAGTATGATAATGGAAGAGGCCGGTCCGAAGACGAGTCCCGAGTCTGACTCGAGGCGGCTAAGCCACGGCTCGCCCTGGAGAGGATATATACAACCTCCTCCCTTTTTTCGAAACGGACGCAAATTTTTTTGCCTCATCCATTAATTAAGCAGAAGAGAGTTACCCAGTTAGTTAGTGGAAAACCGGGCGAAAACCAATACATCAAGGGCCAAGCCCACACTCGCCGACAACATGTCAAAAGACAACAAGTCGGCCATCCACCACTGCAGGAAAGAAGAATCCGCGACTACTATGAGAGGAGCAGTCACGGGACTCTCCGGCAGAAACGAACGACATGCACACCACATGACCTGCGCCCAAATGCATAAACATGCCAATGGACAACATCGAAGGCAACCTCGTTGCCCACACAACACGAAGCCGGATCCCTCAAAGCTGCAATATCTCAGAGCCTCCACCCCGACATCCACCGCTCCACCGCGCCCTGCGCGATCAACCAACTCCACCTTCCGGGGCCGCCACCCCGACATACCATCGCTCGCTCTCGAGCCACGATGCCGCATGACCCAGCCACCCACAACCCGCGTTGCGCAGGAAAACTGCTCGCAGACCACGGCCATCGCACTGCTTCCGGGGCCGCCGCCCCGACATACCACCACTCGCCCACGAGCCACGACGCCGCACGACTCAGCCACCCGCAACCCATGTTGCACAGGTAAACCGCCCGCAAACCACGACCGTCGCACTGCTTCCGGGGCCGCCGCCCCGACATATAGTCCAATCGTCCACACTGGAACGTGTCGGCCGAGCCAACGAACTTGCCGACCTTGTAGCTCAAGAATGTTGCCCAAGCCATGCTGAGCTGCAGCCCTACCTCATGGAGTTGTCGCTGCATTGCTTCCCGAGACCGCCGTCTCGGCGCCCAAGTTCAGGGCCGCTGCCCCGACATCCACTGATCCTGATGGTAGAGAGATCCCTCGCAACAGCCTCAACCGCCTCTCCCAAGCGACGCCTCCAAGGAAGGCACGACGTAGACACTGCCGCCACCTGCTTTGGAGTACCGAAGCTAGGATTTTCATCCGGAGAGCCAAATCCATCGTGAGGCCGAAGGAGCTCCATAGCGACGCCTCCAAGAAGGTAGACGACATCTGTAGGTGCCGCTATCGCCGGCCCTAACCATGGTCAGGGCAATGCTTTCGTCGGAGCTCCTCGTCACACGATCGGATTGCGGATCCAGAGCACCATGGCCACCCGGATCGCCGGAGAGCTCACCTCCACCACCTGTAGCCAACCACCACCACGCAAACCCCACCAGCGCACCTCATGCGGCGACGAACTCCATGCCACTACCGCGACAACAGCCGCCGCCGTTGCAGCCACCATCCCGGAGCCGCCGCCCCGGCATCCTCACCTGGCCTGGAACCGCCCTCACACCTCCCTGACACACCATCATGCCCGGCAACCCCTGGATCCGCCCGGCAGCAGCAACGCTACGCCGTACACGAGCCATGGCGCCAGATCCGCGCGGCAGGATGCCGCCGCGCTCACCCGGCCAGATGCACACACACGTGCATTAGCGCGCCCAGCCACCCCTTATCGCCGCGGCCACGCGGCTCTCTGCACCTCCGCGAGCCACGGCCGCCACCCCACTTCTCCGCTGAGCCCCGCTCCCACTGCCGCACACCACCATTGAAGTTAGACGGGACCTCGAGATCTGCTCGAAGCACGCCGCCATACGGCCCAACCGCCACCGATGACGCCCGGGCTTTGCCCGGCGATGCCCTCCGGCGGCGGTGAGGGTAGAGGATGAGAACGAGGGCCCCTAGGCGACCGGAGTTTGGGTGCCCCGGTGCAGCTCGTGGAGCCGCATGGGAGCAAGGGGATTTGCTCAGTTTACAGCCTCCTCCCCTTGGTTTTCAAGAGATCCAGCGAGAGAGAGAGAGAGAGAGAGAGAGAGAGAGAGAGAGAGAGAAATCCCCAATCCACCAAACTCTAGCCCACGAGAGAGATCCAGCGATGGATGAGGCGCAGAAGGAGAAGGAGGCGGCGAGCCTCGAGTCCGAGGCAGGGGCGGACGAGGAGGATGCCCTCAAGGCCAAGGCGAGGGGAGTAAATAGCATAACTACTACTTTACAGGCTAGGTGAGGGAGTCCTGGATTAGGGGTGTCCGGATGGCCGGACTATACCTTCGACCAGACTCCTGGACTATGAAGATACAAGATTGAAGACTTCGTCCCGTGTCCGGAAGGGAATTTCCATGGCGTGGAAGGCAAGCTTGGCGATACGGATATGTAGATCTCCTACCATTGTAATCGACTCTGTGTAACCCTAGCCCTCTCCAGTGTCTATATAAACTGGAGAGTTTTTAGCACGAAGAACAATCATACCATAGGCTAGCTTCTAGGGTTTAGCCTCTCTGATCTCATGGTAGATCTACTCTTGTACTACCCATATCATCAATATTAATCAAGCAGGACGTAGGGTTTTACCTCCATCAAGAGGGCTCGAACCTGGGTAAAACGTCATGTCCCCTGCCTCCTGTTACGATCCGGCCTAGACGCACAGTTCGGGACCCCCTACCCGAGATCCGCCGGTTTTGACACCGACATTGGTGCTTTCATTGAGAGTTCCTCGGTGTCATCGCTTTTAGGCCCGATGGCTTCTCCGATCATCAACAGCGATGCGATCCAGGGTGAGACTTTTCTCCCCGGACAGATCTTCGTATTCGGCGGCTTTGCACTGTGGGCCAATTCGCTTGGTTATCTGGAGCAGATCGAAAGCTACGCCCCTGGCCATCAGGTCAGATTTGGAAGTTTGAACTACACGGCCGACATCCGCGGAGACTTGATCTTCGACGGATTCGAGCCACAGCCGAGCGTGCCGCACTATCACGATGGGCATGATTTAGCTCTGCTGTCGAACAGTGCCCTGGAGGCCGCACCTGTGTCTGCTCCGACCCCTAGCTCGGAGCCGATCACACCAACCGATGATGGGTGGTTAGACACCGCCTCGGGGGCTGCAATCTCTACGGCGATCGAGCCGAACACCAGCCCTATTCTCTACGAAGCCCGTGACTCCAAGGATCCGGACTCCTCTCCGGACTCCGAGCCCTCTGCGCCCCAACTGATCGAACCCGATTGGGCGCCAATCATGGAGTTCACCGCCGTGGACATCTTTTAGCACTCGCCCTTCGGCGATATTCTGAATTCACTAAAGTCTCTCTCTTTGTCAGGAGAGCCCTGGCCAGACTATAGTCGGCAAGGTTGGGATGCGGATGATGAAGAAATTCAAAGCCCACCCACCACCCACTTCGTAGCCACTATCGATGATTTAACCGACATGCCCGACTTCGACTCCGAAGACATCGACGGTATGGACGCCGATGCAGGAGACGATCAAGATCCAGTGCCTATAGGGCACTGGAAAGCCACCTCCTCGTATGATATATACATGGTGGACACCCCAAAAGAAGGCAATGGCGATGGAATAGCGGAGGATGATCCCTCCAAGAAGCAGCCTAAGCACCGGCGTCAGCGGCGCCGCTCTAAATCCCGCCAAAACAAAAATGGTGATTCCGGCACGGGGGATAATAACACCCCGGACAGTGCCGAAGACAACCACCTCCAGCAAGATTCAGCACAGGAGGATAGAGAAGCCAGCCCTCATGATAGAGTGGCAGACAGAGAGGTTGAGGAATTATATGCCTCCCTCCGAAGGCGAGGCAAACCTCGACGACGATGAATTTTTCGTGCCGGAGGATCCCGTCGAACAAGAGCGTTTCAAACGCAGGCTTATGGCCACGGCGAACAGCCTCAAGAAAAACATCAACAGCTTACAGCTGATCAGGATTTGCTAGCCGACAGATGGATTGAAGTCCTTCGGCCGAAGAGTATGAACTCGAACGCCCCTCCAAGAGCTACCCAAAGCGCAGGTTGCTACCCCAATTAGAGGAGGAGGCACTTAAACCTACATCACCAGCGCATGATGCGGCCGACCGGCCACCCCGTGGCCACGACAGAGAGGCCTCTCGGCCCTCCACTCAAGTCGCACCCCGGCGCCGCTCAAAAACTACCAAGGCATGGGAAAATGCGCCAGACCTACGAGACATATTGGAGGACAAGGCAAGGCAAACAAGATCGATCTACGGATCACGTGGGCGCCCCACGGCATGAGACAGTACTCGTCACGCCGGATATAGTAAATCCGGCCGGGAAGAACGCAGTAGACAAAGCTCGTTTGAGCTGCGTCGTGATATAGCCCAGTATAGAGGTGCCGCACACCCACTATGCTTCACAGATGAAGTAATGGATCATCAAATCCCCGAGGGTTTCAAACAGGTGAACATCGAATCATATGATGGCACAACAGATCCTGCGGTATGGATCGAGGACTATCTCCTTCATATCCACATGGCCCATGGTGATGACTTACACGCCATCAAATACCTCCCACTCAAGCTTAAAGTACCAGCTCGGCATTGGCTTAACAGCTTGCCAGCAGAATCAATTGGTTGTTGGGAGGACCTGGAAGCCGCATTCCTCGATAATTTCTAGGGCACTTATGTGCGACCACCAGACGCCGATGACCTAAGCCACATAATTCAGCAGCCAGAGGAATCGGCCAGACAATTCTGGACACGGTTCCTAACCAAGAAAAATCAAATCGTCGACTGTCCGGACGCAGAGGCCCTAGCAGCCTTCAAGCATAACATCCGCGACGAGTGGCTTGCACGGCACCTAGGACAGGAAAAGTCAAAGTCTATGGCAGCCCTCACGACACTTATGACCCGCTTTTGCATGGGAGAAGACAGCTAGCTCGCAGCAATAACATGACCTAGAACCCTGGTAATTTGGATACCAAGGACAACAGTGGCAGGTCGCGTCGCAACAAGCAAAAGCGCCACATTAACGGCGACAATGCTGAGGATACGATAGTTAATGCCGGATTCAGAGGCTCTAAACCCGGTCAGTGGAAAAAGCCATTCAAAAGAAATACTCCGGGCCCGTCCAGTTTGGACTGAATACTCGACCGCTCATGCCAGATACATGGCACCCCCGAAAAACCAGCCAATCACACCTACAGGGATTGTTGGGTGTTCAAGCAGGCAGGCAAGTTAAATGCCGAAAGTGAAGACAAGGGGCTGCATAGCGATGACGAGGAGGAGCCCCAGCCATCGAACAACAGTGGACAGAAAGGTTTTCCCCCACAAGTGCGGACGGTGAACATGATATACGCAACACACGTCCCCAAGAGGGAGCGGAAGCGTGTGCTAAGGGACGTATACGCGATGGAGCCAGTCGCCCCAAAGTTCAACCCATGGTCTTCCTGCCCGATCACGTTTGATCGAAGGGACCACCCCACTAGCATCCGTCACGGCGGATTCGCCGCATTGGTTCTAGACCCAATTATTGACGTATTTCACCTCACTAGAGTCCTTATGGACGGCGGCAACCGCCTGAACCTGCTTTATCAGGATACAATGCAGAAAATGGGCATCGATCCCTCGAGGATTAAACCCACCAGAACGACCTTTAAAGGCGTCATACCAGGTGTAGAAGCCAACTGTACAGGCTCAGTTACACTTTAAGTGGTCTTCGGATCTCCGGATAATTTCTGAAGCGAGGAGTTAATCTTCGACATAGTCCCGTTCCGCAGTGGCTATCACGCACTGCTCGGGCGAACCGCATTTGCCAAATTCAATGCGGTGCCGCACTACGCATACCTCAAGCTCAAGATGCCAGGCCCTCGAGGCGTCATCACGGTCAATGGAAACACTGAACGCTCTCTCCGAACGGAGGAGCATACGGTGGTTATCGCAGCGGAAGTACAAAGCAGCCTCTCAAGGCAATTCTCTAGTCTGGCCATTAAATGTCTGGACACCGTCAAGCGCGCCCGGAGTAACCTCCAACAAGACCGCCTGGCACTTTCCGAGCAAGCGTAGCAATACGGCCCCAACCCCAGCCCTCGCGAACTTGTGAAACCAGTGTTGCGGGTACATAACTACACTCTAGAAATACCATGGGCGCAGGGGAAGGGGCACCATCACAGCACGCCCGAAACGCGGCCTAAACCGCACTAGGGGCTGCCGATTTCTTAATTTTCTCTTATTTTCAGGACTCCATTCTTCGGAAGGCTTGTCCGGCAGTACGATTGCCGCACAAATGATACAACCAGGGAAGCAGAAAGCTACGCCGCACTACGGAACTCTAAGGTGGTCTCTATAACGAGCAGTATACCTGTTTTGCATAACATTCCGCAGCTCGCCCCTGGAAAGAACATATTTGATAGTCCCATCTTTTGCTTATCGCACTATTTGTATCGTTCTGCTTTAATAGCAGCTTCTCTAAAATAAACAATGCATAGCTTCCGTCTATTATTGCATTACCTTTTTTACGAATATATGTTCATTAATGACATGTTGCACGCATACACTTTGGTACAGCCAATACGCCAGGGGCTTAAGTACCCCACAACATGGTGTGAGAAGTCCGAACACTTTCACAAGTGCGGCACCCCGAACTTATAGCATTATATGCATCGGCTCCGAATCATGTCTTGGGTCAATAGTTGGGTTTGCCCGGCTCCTATGTTTTGGTACCTTACGTTCCGTCATATCGGCTAAGGTAGCACTAGGAGAACTACTGCGATTGTGCCCCAGTTGAGCTAGGCTAAGCACCTCAGTAGAGAAAGCTAAAACTGACCGTCATGATGAGGCGAGAGCTGGTCGCTGTTCAAGAGGTTTTCGAGTCCCTAAAGACTTATGCCGCCTAGAGCGAGGAGTCGGCTTTGTCCGGCCTAGGCGTGGATAGCGCCCCGAACTCGGTCTTCCGAACACTAGGGGCTTCACCGAAATTTAAAATTATAGAATTCTATGGCTAAGTGAGAGTGTTCAAGCACTATAGTCTGATTGCCTTGTTCGTTGTGTTGAGCGCCTCCCTCGAAGGACCCAAGAATGGGAAAAAGAGCGCTCATGTTTATCCCGAACACCCCAGCACTCATGCCATGGGGGCAGAAGCCGACGACTCGCCATCTCTCAAATTTGATAAACGGCCGCACATAAGGTAATATTTTTAATTCAAAAAGCATTGCTTAGCGCACATGAACAAGTTTTCAGCGCACAGGACAAAACGAGCGAGTTCACTGAAAAATTACATTCATGGAACATTCATCCGCCACAAGGCGGGCACCCTTCAGAACGCCCTCATAATACATCTCAGGCTTGCGATGCTCCTTACCCGGCGGTGGCCCGTCCTTCACAAGCTTCTCAGCATCCAGCTTGCCCCAGTGCACCTTCGCACGGGCAAGCGCCCTACGGGCACCCTCGATGCATATGGAGCGCTTGATGACTTCGAGCCTTGGACAGGCCTCCACCAGCCGCCTCACCAGCCCGAAGTAGCTCCCAGGCATGGCCTCTCCAGGCCACAGCCGGACTATGAGGCCCTTCATGGCCTGTTCGGCCACCTTATGGAGCTCGACCAGCTGTTTCAGCTGGTCGCTTAAGGGCACCGGGTGTTCGGTCTCAGCATACTAAGACCAGAACACCTTCTCCGTCGAGCTTCCCTCCTCGGTGCGGTAGAAGGCGGCGGCATCCAACACGCTACGGGGCAAGTCTGCGAATGCTCCTGGAGAGCTCCGGATTCGGGTAAGTGACAAGTAATTCACTTTTACGTGCTTGCTTTGCATAAAGAATGCCTTACCCGCCGCTATCTTTTTTACTGCCTCAACCTCCTGGAGGGCCTTCTGGGCTTCGGCCTTGGCAGACTTGGCATCTTCGATGGCCGCCGCGAGCTCAGACTCTCGCGTCTTCGAGTCAAGCTTCAAACTCTCATGTTTTTTCATGAGAGCCTGGAGCTCTTGCCGCACCTCGCCAACCTGCGTCTCATGCTTCTCCCGCTCGGTGCGCTCCATGGCCGCCCTCTTTTCGGCCTCATACAACGCTTGCTTAAGGGTCGCCACCTCAATTGTGGCCCCTACAATAGCCGCGTTAATCCTATCACTTTTTGCAATTGCACCTTTCACATATTTCAATAAGGTATTTCTTACCTTCCTTCTCCTCGAGCTGCTGCTTGGCTAGGCCGAGCTCTTGCTCGGACCGCTCGAGGTTCTACTTCAGCGTATCCACCTCCGCAGTCAATGCGGCGGAGGCCAACAGCGAAGCCTGCATACGCATATTAACTTGATTATGTTAGACTCCTGCGATTGTTAGATCCTCTATTCGGCTTTTCTTTCCGAACGCCGAACAGAGCATCAGGGGCTACTATCTATGCGGTAATATTTTTACATATTATTTACTTACCTCAAAGCCTGCTAGAAGGCTGGCACAGGCTTCAGTCACTCCGCTCTTGGCGGACTGAACCTTCTGGATCACCGCACTCATAATAGTGCGGTGCCCCTCGTCGATGGAGGCGCCGTTAAGCGTCTCCAGCAAATTGTCCGGTGCCTCCGGTTGGACGGAGGTCACCCGCTCGGTAGGCTTGCTCCTCTTGGAAGGAGGCTGCCTACCGGAGTCTGGAACCGTTGAAGGTTCCGGCGCGGTGTCCGGCTCAAGGCCGGACTTGGAGCCCTTGGGGGTTCTATCCCCTTTACGCCTGGAGTCCGGGAGGTTGCCTTGCGGCGCCTCCAGGACCACCTCCTCCTGGCTTCGAACATGTTGGGACGCCACCTCGGCGCCGTCCGTAGGGTGGGGGAGGAAGCCGTCGGAAGCGAATTCACATCCGACGAATCTAGGGAGCCACTCGACGACTCGACGAGCCCGGCCTTGGGCGGACTGCACAATCATGTTCGACGTAAGGAAAAGTTGTGCAATGGGGGAATACTATGAATCACTCGGGTATCCGGATACTTACGATCTCGCCAGGGGCTTGGCCCTGTGCGGCCACTCCTCTTCGCCGTCGTCGGCGTTGGTGGAGTAGTCCGGAGGAGGGGTCTTCCCCCTCTTGGACCCTTCGGCCTCCCCGGTTGGGGCGGCCTTCCTTTTCTTCCCTCCCCCCGCTGGAGGGGGAGAGGTCTCTTCCTCCTCCTCCTTGTCTTCATGGGAGGAGTGCGCCTTGGAGTCGTCGGATGGTGAATCCGACACCTCCTGGCGCCGGGCGCTCTTTCGAGTCCCCGTGGCCTTCTTCTCCGGCACCACGTAAGGTGCCGGAGCCAGCAGCTTCGCCAAGCGAGCGTCCACTGGGCCTTCGGGCAAAGGAGCCGGACAGTTGATATGTCCGGGCGTCTCCTGCCAATCCTGTCAAAGGTAAGGAAACTTAGATCCCGCATGGAGTCGCACTATGAAAAACTAATACCCTATAAAAGGTGAAAACAGCTTACCGCACGAGCGTGATGCTGCATGCTGAATCCGTGATCCTCGGTAGCGGACGCGGGGGCCTCGGCGCCCTTGAAAAGCACCTTCCAGGCATCTTCGTACATCGTGTCGAAGAGCCTGCTCAGAGTTCGGTGCCGTGTCGGGTCGAATTCCCACGGGTTGAAAGCCCGTTGTTGACACGGGAGGATCCGGCGGATGAGCATAACCTGGACTACGTTGACAAGTTTGAGATTCCTGTCCACCAGGGTTTGGACGCATGTTTGGAGTCCGGTCAGCTCTCCTTTTTTACCCCACGACAGGCCCGTATCTTTCTAGGAGGCGAGCCGCATAGGGGGTCCGGATCGGAACTCGGGGGCTGCGACCCATTCAGGGTCGCGCGACTTGGTGATGTAAACCCACCCCGATTGCCACCCCTTTAGGGACTCCACGAAGGAGCCCTCAAACCATAGGACGTTGGGCATCTTGCCCACCATGGCGCCTCCGCACTCCGCTTGGGTGCCGCGCACCACCTTCGGCTTGACATTGAAAGTCTTGAGCCATAGGCCGAAATGGGGCTGGATGCGGAAGAAAGCCTCGCACACGACGATAAACGCCGAGATGTTGAGGACAAAATTCGGGGCCAGATCATGGAAATCCAGGCCATAGTAGAACATGAGCCCCCGGACAAATGGGTGGAGAGGCAAGCCCAGTCCGCGGAGGAAATGGGGGAGGAACACCACCCTCTCATGGGGCCTAGGGGTGGGGATGAGCTGCCCCTCTTCGGGAAGCCGGTGCGTAATGTCGTTAGACAAGTATCCGGCCTTCCTTAGTCTTTTGATGTGTCCCTCCGTGATGGAGGAGACCATCCACTTGCCTCCCACTCCGGACATGGCTGGAGAAGGTTGAGGTGGGGTGTGCGGACTTGGGCGCTGGAGCTCGAGTGCGCGGAAATGGATAGGCAAAGGAGGAAGAAGGCGTGGATGAAAAGGTGGATCCTTATCCCCTTATATGGGCGGACGCGACTATGCGCCCCCATCAGCCTGGTAAAACCCGCTTATCTCCCAAGCGTCGTAGCCAATGGCGTGGTTGGGTTACCCACACCCTTATTGATGAGAATCCCGGAATAAGGGGACATGATCTCTGCTTTAACAAGATGTGCCAAGGAAGCCGCCTCGCTAAACATGCTGAGGTGGGATAGTAAAATGATTCGAATAAAGACTTGGCCGTGGTGTGATGTCACACTCTAGAATACGTCAGCAGATTAGATTTGTGTAAATATTATTCTCTCTATGGCAATATGTGGAAACTTATTTTGCAGAGCCGGACACTACCTTTGTGTTCAGAATCTTCTATGAAGTACTTGGAGGAGGAACCCGCCTTGCAATGCCGAAGACAATCTGCGCGCCGGACTCGTCGTCATTGAAGCCTGGTTCAGGGGATACTGAGGGGGTCCTGGATTAGGGGCTGTCCGGAAGGCCGGGCCATACCTTCGACCGGACTCCTGGACTATGAAGATACAAGATTGAAGACTTCGTCCCGTGTCCAGAAGGGACTTTCCTTGGCGTGGAAGGCAAGCTTGGCGATACGGATATGTAGATCTCCTACCATTGTAACCGACTCTGTGTAACCCTAGCCCTCTCCGGTGTCTATATAAACCGGAGAGTTTTTAGCACGAAGAACAATCATACCATAGGCTAGCTTCTAGGGTTTAGCCTCTCTGATCTCGTGGTAGATCTACTCTTGTACTACCCATATCATCAATATTAATCAAGCAGGACGTAGGGTTTTACCTCCATCGAGAGGTCCCGAACATGGGTAAAACTTCATGTCCCTTGCCTCCTGTTACCATCCGGCCTAGACGCATAGTTCGGGACCCCCTACTCAAGATCCGCCAGTTTGGACACCGACATTGGTGCTTTCATTGAGAGTTCCTCTGATCCGTTGTTGTCAGGCCCGATGGCTCCTACGATCATCAATGGCGATGCAGTCCAGGGTGAGACCTTCCTCCCCGGATAGATCTTCGTCTTTGGCGGCTTCGCACTACGGGCCAATTCACTTGGCCACCTAGAGTAGAGCAAAAGCTACGCCCCTGGCCGTCAGGTCAGATTTGGAAGTTTAAACTAGACGGCTGACATCCGCGGGGACTTGATCTTCGACGGATTTGAACCACTGCCGAGCGCGTCACACTGTCACGACGAGCATGATCTAGATCTACCGCCAAACAGTGCCCTGGAGGCCGCACCCGCATCGGCTCCGACCCTTAGTTCGGAGCCGACCGCGCCGATCGAGGATGGGCGGTTGGATGCCACCTCGGGGGCTGCGATCTAAATGGCGATTGAGCCGAACACCAGCCCCGTACTCTGCGAGGCTCGTGACTTCAAGGAGCCGGACTCCTTTCCAAACTCCGAACCCCCCGCGCCCCTGCCAGTCGAATCCGGCTGGGCACCGATCATGGAGTTCACTGCCGCAGACATCTTTCAGCACTCGCCTTTCGGCGATATCCTGAAGTCACTAAAGTCTCTCTCTTTATCAGGAGAGCCCTGGCCCGACTACGGTCAGCAAGGTTGGGGTACGAATGATGAAGAAATTCAAAACCCACCCACCACCACTTTGTAGCCACTGTCGACGACTTAACCGACATGCTCGACTTCGACTCCGAAGACATCGACGATATGGACGCCGATGAAGGAGATGATGAAGAACCAACGCCTACTAGGCCCTGGAAAGCCACCTCGTCATATGACATATACATGGTAGACACCCCAAAAGAGGGAGAGGGCGATGGAACAGCAGAGGATGACCCCTCCAAGAAACAGCCCAAGCGCCGGCGTCAGCGGCGCCGCTCAAAATTCCGCCAACACAAAAATGGTGACTCTAGCACGGGAGATAATAATACTCCAGAGAGTGCCAAAGAAAACCCCCTCCAGCAAGGTTTAGCACAGGAGGATGGAGAAGCCAGCCCTCATGAGAGAGGGGCAGACAAAGAGGTCGAGGACGATAATTATATGCCTCCCTCCGAAGACGAGGCAAGCCTCAACGACGACGAATTTGTCGTGCCAGAGGATCCCGTTGAGCAAAAGCGTTTCCAAAGCAGGCTTATGGCCACGGCAAGAAGCCTCAAAAAAACAGCAATAGCTCAGAGCTGATCAAGATTTGCTAGTTGACAGATGGACTGAAGTCCTTGCGGCCAAAGAAAATAAACTCGAATGCCCCTCCAAGAGCTACCCAAAGCGCAGGTTGCCACCCCAATTAGAGGAGGAAGCACTTGATGTGGCCGACCAGCCACCTTGTGGCCGTGACAGAGAGGCCTCCCGCTATGGAGTTCTATGGCCTCCAGCTACACAATCTCACGCCTGCCTCCGTATTGCATATTGCGGGCTTCGTAGCCCTCTGCAAGCTGTTTTTGGGTATCGAGGCTCATTTCGGGCTATGGAAAAGGTTATTCTGCCTTGTGCCCCGCTCTAAGGAGGGGTCAATGTATCAAGTGGGCAGAGCCGAAGTGTGGCGCATCACCGGGACCGGATATCTGTCCGGAACCCCAAAGAAGGCGTCCGAAGACTGGCCCTCGGAATGGTTTTACATAGAAGACGTCCCACTGTCGGATCCTGTCCGGATCGGCCTCCCTGAATTCGACAGTGCTCCCTTAAAGAAGCGCCAAAGCTGGCGTCCACGGAGCCCTCAGAGGGAAAGTGACAGGGACATCATTTACCTGATGGGCCGAATAAGATTGTTAGCCCATTCCGGACTAACCATGATCGGGGTTATGGCCGAATGCATTATGCGGGGGGTGCAACCGCTTCAGTATAGAAGCCACCCCATGTGGGACTTCAACGGGGAGGACGACGCCACCTGCTACGGCCATAAGGGGCCGGATTCAGCTGTCGCTCTACTAAAGATCTTGTCCACTTTGTATAAGGGAGAAGAGGAGGAATTTCTCCGTGTCAACCCACATGGTGGATTCTCTATGCACAATCCCCCAAGCTGGGTAAGCGGTCGTATTTACTTGCCCATCAATTTTGTATTCCCATTGTTAAATATTCAGTCTGACGACTTCAACACAGGAACTGCGCCGGGCTGTTAAGGAAATAAGCAGCCCTCCTCCACAACCCGAGGACCCAGGACGGTCCCTCGGCCCGGCCTCTCAAGAGGATTCGGACATATCTGTGGAGCTGATTGATGGAGTGTTCCATCAATTGAGCAAGGACAACGCCTTGGTGGCCATTACGGCCGATTACCCAGGGCTAATCCCGGCCTCCCAGGTAACTGAGATCGAAGTCCCAGTACCCCGAATAGGTGTCCGCCCTCTCGTGTTTTCAGTTTCCTGATTACAACCGAACTTTGCAGGGCAGGTTTTTAAGGCGGAAGGCCAAACCTGCGGCGACAAGCCAATGAGGGGCCGCAGGGCCCCGTAGGCAGAAAAGAAATGCAGTCCGGACCGAGCCGTCAGCGCAAAGGTATGGCGCGCCCCCTTATCCCAGGTGTTCTACCTTCGAGGCACATTGACACTCATGCTCTCTTCAGGACAAAGAGACCTCGCCGGACTATATCCGGAGAGGCTGCCAATCGCGCCTCCACCAGCCAGGCTCCAAAGCCTGGTCCAGAGGTGGAGGCGAACGCAAGGCGCGCGCCGGACGCTCCTCCGATGGAGGATGTGGACGGGTTGTCTGCCACCAACTCTGAGGTGGAGAGTGCTATGAACCATAGGCGTCGCCGGACAATTCTTCATGACGCTTGTTTCTCCCAAGGGGCGTTAGATGCCTTCAACTCGGGAGATGCGTACCTCCGTGCCGCTCAAAATGGTCTACCCAGAGCCACGGAGCAATATGTAAAAGACATACGGGTAAGAAAATTTTGGTAATTATATATATATATATATATATATATATATATATACCAGTAGCCCTCGAGACTTGAAACAGTTAGAATAACTGATTTAAGGATCATTTGTTATGCAGGTTCTTTCCCTACTGTCCAAGGAGCTGGAAGAGTGCAAAGCCCAACTTGAGGCCGCACTAGCCGTAGCAGGGGAGCCCAAGGAGACCCCCTCTGGTAATATACACTTCGAAAGATAAGTATTTTGCGAAGCACGGCATGGGTGCGAATCTGACAAATGAAATCGCAGATGGCGCCGGATTGAATCCGGAAAGGCAACACCTCCTACGCCAGCTAAAGGCTGGTGAGAAGGTGCTGACAAAGGTGAGGCGGGAGAAGAACGATCTCCAAGATGCCAACACCAAGCTGGGCGTCGAGCTGAAAGATGTTCGTGCCCAGCTGTCAGACTCCGTGAAGGAGAATCAGCGGCTTCGGCACGGCATATTTAGTAAGTGCTTGAACGAACCTTTGAAAGAAAGTTCCGCGGGGAAGTCGACTAACAGAGCAATGTCTGTAGGTGTGCTAATAGGTCGTCCTGTAGAGGAGATGCCCGGTTCTATGGGTGACCTTCTTCTCGAGCTCTCGCAACTACTCGATCGAGTTCGGCAGGCGATGCAAGGCGTCGCCCAGGCCCTGTGGCCATCCATCTCCATGCCCGAAGGTCTTGGAGAGCTTGCGGAGAAGCTAAAGGGAGCACGGCGGCGCTTCCGATTGTGGAAGATATCGGCCTGCCGTCAAGGCGCTAGGGAGGCCTGGGCCATGGTGAAGACGCGGTACGCAAAGGCTGACCCCAACCACATGGCCGAGGTCGGTCTTGTAGGGCCCGACGGGAAGGAGATCCCTGTAAGCTTAGTATATGGCCAAGTAGAGTTGGCCGCAAAGTATTCCCGGCAGGACTGTAAATTAGACAGCCTGTTAGATGGTATTGAAGAGGAATACAATTAGTCAAAATGACTATGTAATTTAATTGACATTTATAATGCCTTCTAGCCGGATTGTAGATCATTTGTCATGGACGACCTTTTCACTTCAGCCTCGGGACCTAATGGTCCGGAGTGTGTCCGAATTCCCATGCGGTTATATAGGAACCGGGGAATGCATGGAGACCAGGCGTAGGGGTCATTAGTGCGTGAACAGACAAGTGCCCGACTAGTTATGTTATATTACATGGTTAGTAAGAAACATCTTCCAGGGAGAATAGTTCCGTTAGGGGTTCCTATCCCTCGGAGGCATGCCCTAAGGTGCATGTCCATGCTGCGAAAAGAAACGCAGGAAAAACATCTGGGGGCGTATAGATAAATAAAATAAAAAAAGATCATCTTTAGTTCACCGACCGAATATTCCCTTAAGAACGCTAGCTTTCGGCTTCACCCAGTCGAGGTACACGTCCGGCTAACCCGGCAGTAACAATCACAGAGGTGCTCCCTTTACCACCTAGCCGAACAATCGGGAACGTAGGGGTAAGCACAGGAGCCAGGCAACCCAGCTTGGCCAAAACTTAAGTCATATCGATGCATATAATGGTGAATAAAAGGTACATGCGGAAGTGTGACACATGTGTTGGGCATGAAGCCCGTATGAATAAGCTTCTGTTTAAAGAAGCCCCCGGGTTTAATGAGCGCGGATAGCGTCACTTTATGAGCCTTTAAAGGCTATAAGAGAGAGAGAGAGAGAAGAAGAGAAATGTAAGACAGAAAATATATAAAAAATGGACAGAGGAAGGAGACGAACACACAGTCCGGTGCTAGGCATAGAATCTTCGGAGACGGGCTGCGTTCCATGGGTTCGGCTCGAGTCGGTTATCTGATGCATCCCGCAGGCGGTACGCTCCACCAGTCAAGACTTGGTCAATTATGAAGGGACCTTCCCACTTGGGCTTGAGTTTGTCCTTTTTCTTGTCCGGTAGTCGTAGAACTAATTCGCCAACGTTGTAATTTTTGGCCCGTATTTCTCTGCTTTGGTATCTTCGAGCCTGTTGTTGATAGAATGCGGAACGGGCTTTTGCCACGTCATGCTCCTCCTCCAATGTGTCCAAGCTGTCCTGCCGATCGAGCTTGGCTTCTCTTTCTTCGTACATGCGCACTCGAGGGAGTCATGAATTATGTCGCAAGGCAAAACTGCCTCTGCGCCATACACCATGAAGAATGGTGTGTATCCGGCGGTGCGATTCGGCATGGTCCGCAGCCCCCAGAGTATGGAGTCGAGCTCCTCTACCCAATGCATGTTAGATTCCTTGAGGGACCGCACTAATCTGGGTTTGATGCCGCTCATGATAAGACCATTTGCACGTTCGACCTGGCCGTTAGTTTGTGGGTGATAGACGGAAGCATAATCGAGCTTGATGCCCATGTTTTTGCACCAGAGTTTTACCTCGTCGGCCGTGAAGTTCGTGCCGTTATCAGTGATGATGCTGTGAGGGACGCCGTAACTGTGTACAACCCCGGATATAAAGTCTATCACCAGTCCGACCGTCTTAACAGGCTTGGCTTCTATCCATTTGGTGAACTTATCCACCATGACCAGTAAGTATTTTTGCTTGTGGGTTCCGCCTTTAAGGGGTCCAACCATGTCAAGCCCCCAGACCGCGAAGGGCCAAGTAATGGGGATAGTTTGGAGGGCGGTGGGTGGCATATGGCTTTGGTTTGCAAAGAGCTGGCAACCGGTGCATCGTTGGACTAAGTCCTGAGCATCTGCCCAGGCCGTCGGCCAATAAAAGCCTGTACGGAAGGCCTTGCTTACAAGGGACCGAGCTGCAGCTTGATGACCGCCGAGTCCGACATGAATTTCAGCCAGGAGGTTCCGCCCCTCCTCTTCGGAGATGCACCTTTGAAGGACTCCGGTAGTGCTTTTCTTATAAAGCTCTCCCTCGTGGACTCTATAGGCTTTGGATCGCCGCACTATGCAGCGTGCCTCATTTTGGTCCTCGGGGAGTTCTTGCCTAGTAAGGTAGGTGAGGAATGGTTCTATCCACGTGGCGATGACGGCCATTATTACGTGGGCTGAAGGTGTTATTTCATTGGCAGAGCCTCCGATTGTGTCAGGATGTTCGGTGTCGGGCAGTGCGGTTGGGTCCGGGTTGTTATTGTTCGGCTGCCCTTCCCATACTACGGATGGCTTGAACAACCTTTCCAAGAAGATGTTGGTGGGACTACATCGCGTTTTGTGCCTATGCGTGCCAGGACATCTGCCGCCTGATTATTTTCCCGGGCTATATGGTGAAATTCAAGCCCCTCGAACCGAGCTGACATTTTTAGGACGGCGTTGCGGTAAGCTACCATTTTTGGATCCTTGGCATCGAAGTCTCCATTTATTTGGGATATTGCGAGGTTCGAGTCCCCGCACACCTCTAGGCGTTGAATGCCCATGGATACTGCCATCCGGAGACCATGTAAAAGGGCCTCATATTCGGCTGCATTGTTGGAGTTCGTGTACATAATCTGGAGTACATATTGAACTGTGTCTCCTGTGGGGGACGTCAAAATGACGCCGGCCCCCAGTCCGGCCAACATCTTGGAGCCGTCGAAATGCATGATCCAATTTGAATATGTGTCGTACTCTTTAGGGAGTTCGGCCTCCGTCCATTCTGCGACGAAGTCGGCCAAGACTTGCGACTTGATGGCTCGCCGTGGCTTATAAGTTATGTCGAACGGGAGGAGCTCAATGGCCCATTTTGCAATCCGGCCCATTGCGTCATGGTTGTTTATAATATCGTTAAGTGGTACTTTCGAGGCTACTGTTATTGAACACTCTTGAAAGTAGTGTCGTAGCTTCCGGGATGCCATGAATACCGTGTACGCAATCTTTTGATAATGCGGGTACCGTGATTTGCAGGGAGTGAGGACAGTGGACACATAATAGACCGGCTTTTGAAGGGGGAATTTGTGTCCGTCCGCTTCTCGTTCGACGACGAGCACTGCGCTTACAACCTGATGTGTTGCTGCAATGTATAATAGCATTGGTTCACCAATGTTTGGTGTGGCTGGGACTGGGTTTGTTGCCAGTATGGCTTTTATTTCGTCGAGTCCGGCCGTGGCTGCATCCGTCCATTTGAAGTGTTCAGTGCGCCAAAGAAGGCGGTAAAGGGGTAGGGCCTTTTCTCCCAAGCGGGAGATAAAGCGGCTTAGAGCCGCCACGCATCCGGTTAACTTTTGTATTTGTTTGAGGTCCTTTGGGATATCCAGTTGCGACAGAGCTCAGATCTTGGCTGGATTTGCTTCAATTCCTCTACCGGATACAATGAAGCCCAAGAGCTTTCCGGCTAGAACGCCGAAAACGCATTTTTCCGGGTTGAGCTTGATGTCATATGTTCGGAGGTTATCAAATGTGAGCCTCAAGTCATCTACTAGAGATTCAACATGTCTTGTTTTGACGACCACATCATCTACATATGCCTCCACTATTTTGCCGATCTAGCTTGCCAGACATGTCTGAATCATGCGCTGATATGTTGCACCGGCGTTTTTAAGCCCGAAGGGCATCGTGTTGAAGCAGAATGGGTCGTATGGTGTGATAAATGTCGTTGCGGCTTGGTCTGGTTCTGCCATCTTGATTTGATGGTAGCCGGAATATGCGTCGAGGAAACACAACGAATTGTGTCTTGCGGTAGCGTCGATAATTTGATCGATGCGGGGGAGGGGGAAGGGATCCTTTGGGCAAGCCTTGTTAAGGTCTTTAAAATCAACACACAGGCGCCAGGATTTGTCCTTCTTTGGTACCATCACCAGGTTTGCTAGCCAGTCCGGATGTTTTATATCTCTGATGAATCCGGACTCCAATAGCTTTGCTAGCTCCTCTCCCATGGCATGTCTCTTAGGTTCGGAAAAATGCCGAAGAGCCTGTTTGACAGGTTTGAATCCTGTTTGGATATTTAAGCTGTGCTCGGCCAGCCTGCGTGGGATTCCTGGCATGTCTGAAGGGTGCCAGGCAAAAATGTCCCAGTTCTCTCGTAGGAACTCTCGCAGTGCGACGTCTACATCAGGGTTTAACTGTGCCCCGATGGAAGCTGTTTTATTAGGGTTCGTTGGATGGACTTGGAATTTGACTATTTCGTCCGCCGGTTTAAAGGAGGTGGACTTGGATCTTTTGTCGAGTACCACATCGTCCCTATTCACCATAGAGCGCAGCGTAGTCAGTTCCTCAGCCGCTAGGGCTTCAGATAGTGCCTCGAGGGCTAGTGCGGCTGTCTTGTTTTCAGCGCGGAGTGCTATGTCCGGATCACTAGCGAGAGTGATGATCCCGTTAGGCCCGGGCATCTTGAGCTTCATGTACCCGTAATGGGGTATTTCTTGGAAGATTGTAAACGCTTCCCGCCCTAGCAGAGCGTGATAACCGCTGCTGAACGGAGCCACATGGAACGTGACCTCTTCGGACCTGTAATTATCCGGCGTGCCGAACACCACATCTAGTGTGATTTTTCCTGTACAGCGCGCTTCCCGACTGGGGATTATTCCTCTAAAGGTTGTGCTACTTCGCTCAATGCGGTTCCAGTCTATTTCCATTTTTTGAAGGGTTTCCTCATAAATGAGGTTCAATCCGCTGCCGCCGTCCATGAGTACCTTGGTAAGACGAAAGCCGTCCACTATTGGACTGAGGACCAATGCGGCTGGTGCTCGGGCTGTTCGGAATTTAGGTTCATCACTGGCGTTAAAGGTAATAGCCGTGTCACTCCATGGGTTTATTGTTGCTACTTGGTAGACTTCGGCAAGGCTGCGAAGTGTCCTTTTTCGCATATTATTTGATGTGAAAGTCTCGAAGACTGTTAATACCGTATTGGTGTCTGTGGGTGGCTTTCTGTGGCCTCCGGAATTAGGAGATTTTCGCCAATTTTGGCCACCTGCCGGAGTATCCAACATGCTCTGAGGCTGTGAGTTGGTGTGGCGTCCTCTGTACTGTGAGTTTTACAGGGTCCATTGAGCCATCCTTCCAGTACGGTTCCATGCCCTGTAGAGGGTTTTTGCTTTTTAGTGCTTGATCCGGGTGTCTGGTGATGATGCACCCTTTTATTTCGGACTGGGTTTGTATTCAGGGACAGATTGTCCCAAAATTTTATTTTGGTTTTCCAGGCGCTTTCCATCGCACAGTACTTTAGTACAATGGACGCCAAGTCAGCGAAGTGTGTAATATCACGGCGACTTATGGCGTTGAGTATTCCCTTGTGCGTGCAATTATTGTAGAAGATTGAGATTGTGTCTTCCTCGCGGCAGTCCCTTAGCCTGTTCTTAACCAGGAGGAATCTGGCCCAGTAATGATGTACTGTTTCATCGGCTCTTGCCTGAATTTGGATAGATCGCCTATGTTGGGGTGGGTGGGTGGAATTAAATCCGAAGCCTCACCCCATCTGAGGCTCAGAGGCTGAGGAATTTCCGTACTCGAAAATTTGGATTCCTGGATGTTGTCCAATGAATCCAGCCCGTCGCCTGACTCTAAGTTCAGGTCTTGAGTGATATCCTCTCCTCCGCGGGTATCCGGCTTGGAGGGATTGGGAATCCGGACGTAGCGAGTCCTTAAGATAGATGAAGGGTCGCCGCACTGTCCCTCTACCACGGCAATGTGATGGGTGACTTGGGGAGAGTTAATCTCTCTCAGATCGGGTTTAGGCCCAATCTGGTCGTAATCCGTAGCGACTCCCAGGGCGGCGAAGCGATCCAAGAGCTCTTTATGGAGGAGAGCTCCATTGGATCTAACTGCTCGGCGACTTCCGAGCTGACATGAAGATTGTTTTCGATGGCTCGAGAGGTCATCATCGGCGCAGAAGCCGAACAGGCGGTCATAAGAAAACCACCTAGCCGGAGGGTTTGGCCGATAGCCAAAGCTCCCTTAGCAACGGTGCCGTCTTTAAAGACGGGGCGAGGCATCCTTCCTGATGGCGACGACACAGAGGAACTCTCAATGAAAGCACCAATGTCGGTGTCAAAACCGGCAGATCTCGGGTAGGGGGTCCCGAATTGTTCGTCTAGGCCGGATGGTAATAGGAGGCAAGGGACACGAAGTTTTACCCAGGTTCGGGCCCTCTCGATGGAGGTAAAACCCTACATCCTACTTGATTAATATTGATGATATGGGTATTACAAGAGTAGATCTACCACGAGATCGAAGAGGCTAAACCCTAGAAGCTAGCCTATGGTATGATTGTTGTTCTGTATGTTGTCCTACGGACTAAAACCCTCCAGTTTATATAGACACCGGAGAGGGTTAGGGTTACACAGAGTCGGTTACAATGGTAGGAGATCTGCATATCCGTATCGCCAAGCTTGCCTTCCACGCCAAGGAAAGTCCCTTCCGGACACGGGACGAAGTCTTCAATCTTGCATCTTCATAGTCCAGGAGTCCGGCTGAAAGTATAGTCCGGCCATCCGGACACCCCCTAATCCAGGACTCCCTCAGCTTCCTTTCTAGAAAAGATTATTTGGACAGGTCTTCCCTTGTTGATCTGAAGATGGAAGCATTGAGCATTTCCAGGTTGATGACAGGTTTCAAGATTTCCAAGATTAACAGAAGGGCCAATAGGGTGGCGCATGAAATTGCTAATTCAGTTTTGTTAATAGGTCTGATGGTGTGAGTCTTAATAGTGTTCCGCCCTGCGTGGCTGAAGCTGTAATAGACGATTGTATGAACATTTTTAATTAATTAATATATGGGAGGGGTTTTCAAAATAAAATAAAATTGGATACATTTGTTTTGCTTACAAATGAATGGCCTGGCATGGATAAGAGGGATGAACACTGGAACAAGACCAAGCATGGAGATGATGGCATGCACAAGGGGAACAAGAATGGGGTTGCAAGTGATGATTTCAGGACTTTGAAGCCACCATAATGAGTGCATGAAGCCTTGGACGAAATATACAAGATGCCACTTCATAAATTTCGTCCAGAGACTATTCTAGGTGCTGCGACACCTTATTATTGGGTCAGGCCCATGTAATTTCGAAATACTTAAGTATAGGATGTTTTTAGAGTCCGTATGTGTGGGGAAACAAGAGTTAGGGTTGGTTTCGTACCCCTCCTCCAAGGGCCACGAAATTTCCTCCTCTTTCCTCCATATATACAACCCTTAGGGCATCGTTTAGACTTTGGGTTTTGTTTAGATTAAAGCTCACCATAGCTGCAACTTCGCGTACTTCGTTTGTGTTCAACGACCAGACAAAGGCGTCATAAAACCCTACCTTGATCAATAAAGCTTTCCTCTTATATTCGCAATATCCAGATTGCAATCTCAGTTTCTTGCTTCTTATTCGTTTGCCTGCAGGAAACAGACCTTCGTGGTCAGGTTGATCGTGCTTCGGTGTGGTCAATAACCTCTCGGAGTTGGTTTAGCGATTGCTAAGGCGCGACATCCTCGCACGTTCGTAGTCGGATCGTCAAAGTCGACTTCCTCCAAAACGATAGCCACCATCTCATCGAAAGACGAGACATCTTGGCCTCTATCAAGTGGTATCAGATTTCCAGGTTGCTCGGTGAGATTTTATAGTTTTTCGTAGTTTAGATCGAGTCTGTTGTTCATACCTATAGTCCATGAAAAAGCCAAAAATAATTAGGGTTAGTTCATCCTCTCCGAACCAATCTGAGCCTTTGCATAATCTTTTATGTATTTGCTTTGTTGAATTTGCGATTGCATCGTCGTGTCAAGTTGCTAGTCTTAGCGTCTAGTCCTTTAGAGTTTCGAGTTTTGTTCACAGGTTGTCACGTTGACGATGCCATATATCACCGCCACATCATCATCATCGCTGCTGCCATATACCACCACCACACCAACTTCATCGTCGTTGCCATATACCACCACCACATATTCACCACCAATCCGAGTCCATATACGCCACCACATATCCGCCGCCATCACGACAATTCGAGTCCACCTGCAACATATATCCGCCACCAGTCCGAGTTCCACCAGATTCATCTCCGCCACCAGTCTGAGTTCCACCATATTCATCTCTGCCACCAGTCCTAGCCCGAGTCCAGTATTTTGCTACTCTGTTTTGGATTTCCAGATCACGCCATACTCCGAGTCATGACAAAGTAGGACTCTCGAACTTTCGTGCTACCCACAGTAGAAAAATAGTTCCAAACTCAAAAAAACTAAGTTTGGAAAATTCTGGCTAGGCAGCTTTTAGACCATTTGTACTTTTTTGAAAAAAAAATGTTGCGGAGCAAAAAAAGAGGGAAAAAGTGAAAAAAATTAGAGCGTGCTCCTCCCTTGTTTACGTGCAGCGTCGTGATTTTTTTAGTGTTCTAGGCTCGCGTCTCTAGCACGGTCTAGCCTAGGACAAGCACAGTACCGTCGTTGAGCGCTTATTCACCTTTGCATCTCTGGATTGATTATTGCTGACCCTTTTTGCTACTATATTATAAGCCTTCCCAGCTCCACATACATATACGTCATGCGTTTGACTCTCCCCGGTAATCGCTCTATCCAAGCTTTGAGAGTTTTGACTACGACGGCTGCCGATCACCGCCTGCTGTTGGGTAAGAACTGGTAAGAATTTGAGATTTGCTTGACGGATTTGTGACACTAACCACCACCTTTTGTTAGTAGTCTATAGGATCATATTCTTGTGTGTTTCTATTTCTGCTAACCATGACAGGATCACAAGCCGATGAGACTGACTGGGAGAACATGATGAATAAGGAGTTGCATGATAAATTTCAGCAAATGATGAGTGGACAGGTGCAAGATGTGCTAAACAGATTTGAAGAGGCCATGGAGAACATAGATGGCATGGAGAAGACATTCGAAATAAAGCTCGATAACAAGTTTAATGAATTGCTCGCATGTCTTCCACCACCACCACCGGCTGCACCTAACGCACCTCTACAACAACAACGACGACGACGACTACCTCCACATCACGAAATAGCCCTCCGCCGAGCGAGCCGTGTCCCTCTTGCGCCTGGCCAAACTATTGGTGCTGCTGTTGATATTTCTGTGGCTCCTGCTGCTGATGCGGAGGAGGATGATTATGCGGGAGATTACGAGGATGAGGTTGATCAAAATCAGAACTACGTGCAACCACCAGCACCACAACCACCAGGTCATCCACATGCAAATAATGGAAATGGTAGGGCTCCCCCTCAGGTACGAGATCATGACCATCTCCCTAAACTGAAATTGAATATTCCACCATTTGAGGGTCGATATGTTCCTGATATATATCTTACTTGGGAGTTAGAAACTGAACAACAATTTATATGTTTACAATATTGTGAGGAGAGACGTGTTCCTGCTGTTGTTTGTGCTTTCACTATCTTTGCGTGTGTTTGGTGGTCTGAACATTATAGATTATATCATATTCTAGCTACTTGGGCTGCTTTGAAAACTGCTATGCGTACTCGTTGGGTTCCACCATATTATCAACGTGAATTACTTCAAAAATTGCAGCGTTTAAGATAAGGAAAAAATTTGTAGAAGAATATTATCAGGAATTACAAACTGGCGTGATTAGATGTGGTATTGTTGAGGAGAATGCAGCTATGCTTGCACGTTTTATGGGTGGATTAAATAGAGAGATTCAGACCATTCTAGAGTATAAGGAGTATAATAATATCACTCGTTTATTCCATCTTGCTTGTAAAGCTGAACGTGAAGTGCGGGATCGACGGGCATTGGCACGAACTAACTTTTTTGCAGGTCGACCTTCATCATGGACACCACGTGCATCCTCTACTTCCACTGAGCCAGTAACTCCGTCAGGTGCCACCTCCAGCCGTGATACAAGAAAGCAGGCACAACCACTACTATCTGCCAAGAGCACACATGTCGGGCCTGCGCAGAGCTCTTCTTCTTCCATGGCATCAACAGGGCACATAAGTGATATTATTTGTCGTCGTTGTAAGGGAAAAAGATATTTTTGAGAGAATTCAAATCTCAGCGTGTGATGATTGCTACTGAGGATGGTGGGTATGAGTCCGCTAGTGACTATGATGAGAAGACTTTGGCTCTCATTACACATGAAGAACACGGTGGAGATGTGTAAGTGCATCTAGTGCCACCCCTAGTTGGTTTTGGAGTATTGACGACAAACCTAGTTGAGGGACTAATGTGTTTGTGAGAATTGCAGGATAACACAGGTAGAAGTCCCTCATTGATTCGGTTTTCCTACCAGAGATGACCCCTAAAAATGTATGAAGACATTGAAGTCAGAGGTGGTATGTGAAGACATTCACATTGAAGACTATGATAAGAGAAGACATCGCGTGAAGACTATGGAGCGCGAAGACTTAGCAGTTTCGTCGTTCTGTGTTTTTCTTTGTTGAGTCATAGGAACCACCGTACTGTTAAGTGGGGTCCAAGAGAACCAGTTAGAATGACTGAAGTGATGCTTAACCAAAATCCTATGTCTTCGAGTGAAGACTATGAGAGCAAATCTTGTCCAGAGTTGGATAAGTCAGCTTTGCTTGTAGTCCAAGTAAAGTTGCCGTGTGTGTTTGAAATCTGACCGTTGGAACACGTGTCAGTTCCTTAGTGACCTAGGGTCATTTCGGACAAATCAGGTCGGGTTGCCTAGTGGCTATAAATAGCCCACCCCCTACAACCATAAATGGTTGGCTGCTCAGAGTTAGAGTACGGCTTTTGTCGTTTGAGAGCAACCCACCTCGAAGCCTTTGAGAGAGAATTCCTTGCGAGGATAAAGCCCTAAACACCCAGAGCCAAAGAGTGTTAGGCATCACTTAAGTCTTCCTGTCTGTGTGATCTGAAGACTTATTACACTTGAGGACTGTGAATCCTCCAGCCAGTTAGGCGTCGCGTTCTGAGCATCCAAGAGTCATTGTGGATCGCCGGTGAACGAAGTCTGTGAAGGTTTGGAAGTCTACCTTGAAGACTTACCAGAGTGATTGGGCGAGGACTGGGTGTCCTTAGCTCAAGGGGAATAAGGTGAAGACGAGGTCTTCTGAGTTGAATCTCAGCCTCCCTAACCAGACGTACAGTTGTCACAGCAACTGGAACTGGTCCAACAAATCATTGTCTTCAACGAGTCACTGGTTTCATCCTTCCCTTCCCTTTACTTACTATTGGTCCTTGTGAAGTCATTGTATGATTGTATTATCTTTTGTCTTCACTGATTGACTGCTTGTTCTGATTGGCTTCACAATATCTTCCTACCTGATCTTTACTACCTAGCTGCTATTAGTCATTGTGCTTTCACTTCATTGAATACTTGACTATGGTTTGCCTAGTGTAGTCTACCTTCCGCTGCATGGTAATAGGTTTATTTCTATCGTTTGTCTTCGAAACTTCCATGTTTTGAAGACTTTCATAAAAATCGCCTATTCACCCCCCCTCTAGTCGATCACTAGCAATTTCAATTGGTATCAGAGCAAGGTACTCCCTTGTTCTGTGTGATTCGGTTTAACCACCTGGAGTTTTAGCTATGTCGACTGCAGGGATAATTAAAGTCTCCGCTGCATGCCCCGTCTTCGATGGAACTGAATATCCCTACTGGAAGAATAAGATGCGCATGCATCTTGAAGCCATTGATGTCGACCTATGGTATGTCGTCAAGAATGGCGTTCCCAAGGCTGGTGAAGGTGTCACCGCTGCTGATGTCAAGAAGTTCGTTCAACTGGACTCCACTGCCAAAAACATCATCTGTGGTCATCTGACCAAAGGACAGTATGGCCGTGTGAGTGCTTTGGAAACATCTAAGCTAGTCTGGGACTGGCTCTCCAAGGTCAATGAAGGCGTCTCAACCCAGAGAGATCAGAGAATCAGTGTCCTTCACAACCTCTTCAACCGCTTCAAGAGAAATGACAATGAGAATGTCCAGCTCACGTTTGATCGACTCACTGACATCACAAATGAGCTTCAAGCTCTCGGCGCCACTGAGATCACCAAGCATGAAGTCGTCAAGACACTCCTGAGATCACTTGATAGCTCGTTTGACACTCTAGCCCTGATGATTCAAGAACGTCTTGACTTCAAGACACTCGATTCGTCTGACATACTTGAGAGGCTCAACACACACGAGTTTCAGCTTTCTGAGAAAAGAGACATCTACAGTCCCAACTATGGGCAAACTCGTGCCTTGAAGGCAAAAGTTGTCTCCTCATCTGAAGAAGAATCTGACAGCAGTTCTGATGATCCTGAAGACATTGGAAAGGAGCTTGCTATGCTTGTGAAGAAGTTCCAAAAATTCACCAAGAAGAAAGGCTTCAGAAAGTCTTCACGATTAAGCTCAAGGAATGATGAAGCTTCTGCTCATGACTACAAGAAGAGAACATGCCACAAGTGCAAGAAACCTAGCCACTACATCTCTGAGTGTTCGTAGTGGGACAATGAGAACAAGAAGAAGGAGAAGAGCAAGGAGTATGACTCTGACGACAAGAAGAAGAAGAAATACTCAAAGTCTTCTTCCAAGTCTTCCTCAAAGTCTTCATCACACAAGAAGAGCTCATCTGGCAAGGCACATGCGTTTGTTGGCAAGGAAATGGATTCAGAGGAGGAGTCCGCTTCTGAGGAGGCGGAGGTGGAGTCTGAGGAGGAGTCCGATTCTGGCGTTGCGAGTCTGGCTACAGCATACGTTGCCAAGTCCATCTTCAACACTGAAGACAATGACTTCATCACCGACACCGATGCAAATGACAAGGACTACTCCGCTCCTACCTACTGCTTCATGGCACGTGGTGCCAAGGTAAACACACGCACTACTCACTATCAAACATCTAGTGAAGATGACTCTGATTGTGGTTCCAAACCCAGCTACAAAACACTTGCTAAAATTGCAACTGAACAACAGAAAGCTATGGAACATATTCAAAAACTGTTAGACAAAAGCGATGATCTGTTAGACGCTGAAATGACTCGATCTCAGTCCTTAATTGAAGACATAAAAAATCTTCATGTTAAGTATGAGGAACTTGAAAGTCGTCATGAAACGCTCTCAACAACTCATGAAAAGCTTTCCTATGATTATCTTCAAAGGAAGCAAGATCTTGAGAAATTGAGAGCGGCTCATGAAGATCTTCAAAAGGAAAACGAGTCACTTCGCGCCGAACAGATCAGTTCAGCTCAGGAAGGATTTGAACCACCATGTCTTAAATGCATCGAGCGTGACAACGCTACTTCTGTTGCTGGGTGTTCTACTGCTGCTACTATTGCAATATCTTCAACTGTTGATGTGGTAACTAACCCCTCTGCTGAGGATACCACTGCTATTGCTGATGAGAATGCTAGGTTGAAGACATTGCTTGAAACAGGGATGTACAAAAGTCTCAAAGGGCATCAGACACTATGTGATGTCCTCAAAAGGCAGATCCTAAACCGAAACCCTAGGAAAGAGGGTGTTGGGTTCGAAAGGAAAATGAATGCTGATGGCTCTTACTGGAAATCTGAGCAGTACCCCAAAACCACATGGGTTGCTGCAAAGGAACCTTCAGCGGATCCATCCACCCTATCTGGCTTCACTTGTGCTAATCCCATTATTATTGATGAATCCTTTGATGCAAACTATAAATTGTTTAAGAATCAGAATGGTGAAGTGTTTGCCAGGTATATTGGTAGTAACTGCAGGAATGGGCCGCCTATGAAGAAAGTCTGGTGCCGAAAAGGTGTTTGGAGAATCTTCCTGTGAATGTCGTCATGACACCACAAGTGAAGAAGACAAACCCCAGACCACAGGCTTCATATGGTCCAAAGGCTTCATACAGACAGAGGACTCACCTGAGTCGCACGAACGCAAATGTTTTGCAGGGAAACCTTACTCGGGCCTATGAATATGAGCGCGTTTCATCGAACCGCCATGTTCATAAGACCAAAAACTATTCTGCTTATCCTTATGAGTACTATTGTCCACCTGCAAGAATTCTTGCTAGGGCTCCAAAGCCAAAATTCTCAGATGCTGCACTTAGACTCATTGCTTCGAAGCCACCCTTGAAGATGTGGGTGGCTAAGAAAGCTTAACTCTCTTTTGCAGGGAAAGGTCTCCAGCCGAAAACCAAAATCGTCTGAAGCCATTGCTGGGGACCTTAAACATCTTGTAGGGCGCAAGATCAAATGCCCAAATGGTCTTATTATGTATTTTGTTCCTGAGTCGCTTGCCACTTGCCCTATCAGTCCTAACCTTGATCTAAGCTTTCATAATCCACTTGCTCGTCAAATGTTTATGCTTCACAATTCTCTTCGTGAAGCCTATCCCCCTAACTGCACTGTAGGGTACGACACCAGCTGCTTCAGAATGGATTATTGATAGTGGGTGTACTAATCACATGACTGGCAAGCGAAGCCTTCTCATGGACTCAACCTTACGTCCATCTGACAAAAGTCACATCACATTTGCTGACACTGGTAAAAGCAAGGTATTGGGTCTAGGTAGAGTTGCAATCTCAAAGGATCAACACATGGATAAAGTCATGCTTGTTGAATCCCTTGGTTTCAACTTAATGTCTGTCTCAATGCTTTGCGATTTAAACATGATTGTGATGTTTGGAAAATATCGTTGCCTTGTTCTAATGGAATCTGACAAGTCTCTAGTGTTTGAAGGGTATCGGAAAGATGATTTGTACGTGGTAGATTTCTCAGCAGGACCACAACTTGTCGTATGTCTTCTAGCAAAAGCTTCTGAATGCTGGCTCTGGCATCGGAGGCTAGGGCATGCTGGCATGAGGAACCTCCACACCCTTGCAAGGAAGAAGCATGTCATAGGCATCGAGGGCGTCAAGTTCAAGAAGGATCACTTATGCGGTGCCTGTGAAGCAGGAAAGATGACGAGGGCCAAGCATCCCTCGAAGACAATCATGACAACGACTCAACCCTTCGAACTGCTCCACATGGACCTTTTTGGTCCCACTCATTACTCAACTCTTACTACTATTGCTTGTCTCTATGGCTTTGTCATTGTTGATGATTATTCAAGATATACTTGGGTGCATATAATCCTCTACAAGACTGAAGTGCAGGATGTCTTCAGACGCTTCGCCAATTGAGCCATGAACAACTATGGCGTCAAGATCAAGCACATCAGAAGTGACAATTGCACTGAACTCAAGAACATTGGTCTAGACACTTATCTTGATACTTTGGGCATTACACATGAATTCTCAGCTCCGTACACACCGCAGCAGAATGGCATCGTGGAACGCAAGAATAGAACACTTATTGAGATGGCCCGGACGATGCTTGATGAATACAAGACTCCAAGAAAGTTCTGGCCTGAAGCCATTGATACTGCATGCCATATCATCAACCGTGTTTATCTTCACAAGCTTCTCAACAAGACATCCTATGAGCTCCTTACTGGCAAGAAGCCAAATGTCAGTTACTTCAGAGTATTTGGTGCCAGGTGCTGGATCAAGGATCCACATCACACTTCAAAATTTGCACCAAAAGCACATGAAGGTTTTATGCTTGGATATGGAAAGGATTCGCACTCCTACAGAGTCTTCAGCCTTTTTCACTATAAAGTGGTTGAAATAGTGGATGTGTGGTTCGATGAGACTAACGACTCACAAAGAGAGCACCTGCCAAACGTGCTAGATGAAGTTCCATCCAGTGAATCAATCAAACTTATGGGAACTGGAGAAATCATACCATCTGAATCTCAACCTGAAGAGGAACTTATCATCTCCGCACCTGATCAAACTAAAGACAATGCTCAGCCTGAAGACAATCCTTCTAACGATGACAATGATCAGCAAGAGCAAAATCATCATCATGTACATCCTCGTGTTGCAAATGAAGTACAGATTGAGAGAATAATTGATAGCATCAATGCACCAGGTCCACTCACTCATTCGAGGGCAACACAGCTAGCAAATTTCTGTGGGCACTTCGCATTCGTCTCAATATCTGAACCCAAGAAAGTTGAAGAAGCCTTCATGGAACCTGAATGGATTCAAGCTATGCAAGAAGAGCTTCAACAGTTTGAGCTGAATAATGTATGGGAACTAGTTAAGCGTCTTAATCCTCGCAAGCACAATATAATAGGCACCAAATGGATATATCGCAACAAGCAAGATGAGCATGGTCAAGTTGTCAGAAACAAAGCTCGTCTCGTTGCTCAAGGGTACACTCAAGTGACTTCGATGAAACATTTGCTCCTGTGGCTAGACTTGAAGCCATACGCATACTGCTGGCCTATGCAAATCATCATAACATTCTTCTGTATCAAATGGATGTGAAGAGCACTTTTCTCAATGGCAAGATTGAAGAAGAAGTGTATGTTGCACAACCGCCTGGCTTTGAAGATCCAAAACATCCTAACATGGTGTACAAGCTCAACAAGGCACTGTATGGCCTCAAACAAGCCCCTCGGGCTTGGTATGACACACTCAAAGACTTCCTGAAGAGCAAAGGCTTCAAACCTAGTTCCCTCGACCCCACTCTCTTCACAAAGACATATGATGGTGAACTGTTTGTGTGCCAAATATATGTGGATGACATTATCTTCGGCTGCACCAATCAGAAATACAGTGAAGAGTTTGGATATATGATGCAAGAGCAATATCAGATGTCCATGATGGGTGAGCTGAAGTTCTTCCTTGGTCTTCAAATACGTCGGCAACGCAACGGCATCTTCATATCTCAAGAGAAGTACCTCAAAGATTGCCTGAAGAAATTTGGGATGCAAGACTGCAAAGGCTTCACGACGCCAATGCCACCCAAACATCATTTGGGTCTCGACGACAATGGTAAAGAGTTCGATCAAAAGGTATACCGCTCCATGATTGGTTCTTTACTTTATCTATGTGCATCTAGGCCAGATATGCTTAGTGTTTGCATGTGTGCTTGATTCCAAGTGGCACCAAAGGAATCGCATCACTTGGCTGTGAAGCGAATTCTTCGATATTTGGCTTACACCCCAACATTAGGATTATGGTATCCAAAGGGCTCAGAGTTTGATCTGGTTGGATTCTCGGATGCTGATTATGCTGGTGACAAGGTGGATCACAAGTCTACATCAGGCACATGCCATTTTCTGGGATGATCACTTGTATGTTGGTCTTCAAAGAAGCAGAACTGTGTATCTCTCTCCACTGCTGAATCTGAATACATTGCTGCTGGATCTTGTTGTGCTCAGCTTCTATGGATGAAGCAAACACTCAAACACTATGTCATTCATCTGAAGCAAGTGCCACTCTACTGCGATAACAAAAGTGCCATCAAGATTGCCAACAACCCAGTTCAGCACTCGAAGACAAAGCACATTGAAATTCGTCATCACTTTCTCAGAGATCATGTTGTGAAGGAAGATATTGATATCATACACGTCAACACTGAAGAGCAATTGGCAGATATCTTCACCAAGCCCTTGGATGAGAAGAGGTTTTGCAAGTTACAGTGTGAGCTAAATATCTTGGAATCCTCAAATGTCCTGTGATCAGGCACACATCCTAACACTTATGCATATTGATGACTTAGATGTGCAACACACGAAGTAAAGTATATCTTCAATCAATGAAGACTTACATTCTAAGTGTGAATACATTAATGTGGAATTTGAATTTGGAGCGCCACGATAATTGTGCGCCGTGTCTGGGTCTAATACTTCCTATACGGTGGGTAACGCCACCACCAAATTTTTCTGTTTGAAGTGTTTCACTCATGGCGCTACGTTTGGTATGTCTTCACATTTGGTTTGGCCTCAATCTCAACTTGTCTTCATGATTATCTTCACTATGTTGATTCGATTGTCTTTCTCATATATATATACTAGTGTTCTGTCCTCTACAGCATTCACTTATAGCTATGTCTTCTTGTTGAATCTTTTGAACTAAGTGAATGTGATCGGACCCTAACCTCTCTATGCTTTCTATCTCAAACTCTATCTCTCCAAATCATATGCATTCTATTGAAATTGTCGAATATCTTCTCTGCGTCCTTGTCAGCAGAAGAGACAGAGACAAACATTAAGTCTGTTTTCAATGCTAAATCCTTTCACCTGAAACCCGGAGAAGTAGGAACGACCACCCGACAATCCAGGCGTGCGTGGGAACGTGGAACAAACTTCGATATGTTGCATGATAGCCACGTGCCCTTCAGATGTAAATCACCAGGGGCACCTGTGTAATAACACTGTGCCGTCCCTGTCCCTATAAATACACGCCTCACCACAGTCATTATCCTTTCTTCCACTCTTGCACAAACCCTAGCGCCACCGCTAGCCCTCGACGACGCCGGCGACGAAGCGCTTAGCTGCCGCGACCTCACCGACGCCGTCTTCACGCCGGCCGCGGACATCGTCTTCTCCGCCGTCGCCGTAGGTGTCCTCCATCGCCAAGTTAGGGCACGAACGATCGAACTGCTCGGCCTCCTCTCCCACTCCGTCTAGCAGTTCTTTGTGTGGTAAATAAAACTTCCTTTTTACGGCCCCTTTGATCCTATAGATTCATTACTTTCTACCACAAGCAGTTTCTGTTGACACAAGTTGGATCTATTTCATACTGCATATCATAATATGCCTAGTATGTTCACTTATGCTTCACAAAGTAGTTAGATTCCTCACTTGTACTTATTCGTGGATTCATACAAATCTGGAACCAACTCTTTATCTATGAGTGAATGTCTTCGCACGATGAGGTCAATGTCTTCTAAACTGATTTATCTTCAAAATCTTCTGAGAATGCATATGACCTCTTCCCCTTCCCTCGCACCTTAATGCTGTCACAGGTACATGTCCGTGGGAGAATCCCTTGGTTCTCATAGTCTGCATTCGTTTGCAGAATTCTTACAGCATCACATTAACTCTCCCGAAGCCAGTTCCTGTTTGACCAGAAAGTGGAAGCCTTTGAAGCCTTTCAGTTTAAAGTTCATGGCTACAAAGAAATCAGCAAGGAAGGGTGGCAGACAGCGTCGAGGGGGAACATCAAGAGATCTACCTGATGACCTCTCAGAGCTGTACAAGACAGATCCAGAAGAGGATTACAATCAGCGCAAGACACGAATCCAATGGATTCGAAGATATTGGGCAGAACAGTGGTTCAAGTACAGGTTCGTGACCCAGGAGTATGCTGAGAAGAATACCATCAAACGACTATGGGGAGACATTCTATACAGAAATCTTCAACCCAAGTCCAGAGCTGAAGCCATTGAACAAGGCTTCTATCCTTGCATGGTCCGTGGACCGCACAGCCTGCGGATGCAGACCCATCTTCATTACTGTGGTGCCGCGATGATAATCTGTTCAAGCGCAACCTTCAGTTTGCCAGGAACTCGGCCAAAGAGAACAAGAAGTCACGAGGCTTAGACTTCAATCCAGGCCCCTCTGCTCCTCATGCTGATGGCACACGTGAAGTTGAACCCAATCTTGTTGGGCCCTTCTACAACCTGGAAGGTCTCATCACTCATATCATGGTTCAAGGGACAGCCGTGGATGAGCCTGCAGATGACGCTGAATCTGATGAAGCGCCTGCACCGCCGAAGCCAAAGAAACTGAAGAAGCCTAAAGCTTCAAAGCCTGCTCCTGCACCAAAGGTCTTACAGGTAAAGCCTCTGGCCACTACACCTCCTGAACACAGTGTGCAGTCTGAAGATTTGTCACGCATCTCCAAGCCCTCAAGAGTAAAGATGCCCTTGCAGCCCACCAGCCAAGAACTGACTGCTGCTGCTATTCTGTGCAATGACGCCATTGATCTGTCCAGCGATGAAGATCTTGCAGATGACGCTCTTGAGCAACTGATCAAGAGCAAGGAAGAAGCAGAGATCTTCAATGATTTGCCTCTCTTTGATGTGCCAATCATCCATAACTTCATTGATGAGTGGTTTGACACGCCCAACCTCAGCTTTGAAGATCTGCAACTTCCAATTGGCCTCAGTGTCGCCTTCACTGGCGCCATTGCTTCTGAGCTAGCTCTAGCTCAGCACATCGTTGAACTGAAGCAAAAGATCGACTATGAGAAAGCTCAGTTCAAGAAGCACATGGCCAAGCTCAGCGTGCAAGATGTGAAAAACTTCAAGATTATGTTGCACGAGCTCAAGGAAGCCTTTCTCAAGAAGCATGAAGAAGCTAAAGGTTCTCGTGAGTGCACGAAGAGCCTGGCTGACAAGTGTGTGCAAGCCTACAATGAGGCTGAGAAGCGCAAGGCTCTTGGTCGTCCTGGCATCGACCCAAGAATGGCTGCAAAGAAGAAGAAGCCATCAACAAACCAATCTGCACCTTCAAGGCAGGAAGAGCCACGCATAGTCCTTCCAAGCAGCATGACTGGCTCGAAGCCAAAGGTCCGGTCAACCGCTTCAGAACTGAAGAAGACGAGGATTGCCGAGGCTGAAGCCAGAAAGAGGAAAAATCCTGATGCTTCTGATGTCGCTCCCTCCAAGAAGAAGCGCAGAACCAAGAAAGATCGGGCTGCTCCCACAAAGCCCCTTGTTGTAGAACCCATCTCTGTTGCTCGCCCTGATTCCTCGCATCAAGAACGACGGATATTAGTTCATGAGCCTGCTTCCACAGAGGCTCCTGAAGCTGAAGACATTCCAGCAGTTGACCCCACCGTTGCTGAAGACATTGGTCACCATGACAATGTTGAAGATGATGAAGTCCTTCCTCAGATTGAGCACCAACTGGTATCATCGCATGTGCTCATGCACAGCGAACTCATCAGCATTGGTCATCCTCTGACGCCAACTGCTCAAGATGCATCGTGGGCTGATCACCCATAGAGACAAGACACTCCAAGCTCTCCCCAACCGCAAGCTACCCCAACAGTGCAAGATGGTGATGACTATGAGGCCCAGCACACTCCATCTCCACAAGCGTCGCCTGTATTACGCAGGCTTCGCAAAGGACCAAGGCCCCAAGTCACTCCCACAATGCACGTGTCTGAATCCGAAGCCAAAATGGTTGAAGATGTTCCGGTTGCATCAACCGATGAAGAAGAAGCCCCAAGAGTTGCTACACCCCCATCTCACCAAGATGTTGTTCTCGAGGAGAATGTGACCGACCCTCCAGCTTCTGAAGTGGAGGTTGAGAATCCTGAGGCTGCCACCACTAACACCACTGAAGCCAATGACGTGGTCATGGCTGAAGACACTGTGGAGCTTGCACCTAACATTGTGCCAGAGACCAATGAAGCCAATGATGCACCTGCAACAGATGTGCAGCCTGACGCCTCTGTTGATTCCACTGCTCCTGTTCCGCCACCAAGGCCACACACTATCGAGCAAGCATTCAACTATGGCCAACTTATCACTGTCAGATGGCCTTTTCTGACTCCTCCGTCTGCTGCTGGTTCTCAGTTTGACTATCACGTTGAGCACAGGCCTTAGGTTCAGAAGCCAATGCCAAGGTTGCCCAGGTTTCCAGGTACTGCATCTGCACCCGGATCTTTTAATATCAATGGCTTCAAGGCACACAACACCTTCTTTGATAGTGCCAAGAACCCCTACACCAAGGCAAGAATATCTTCTGATCGGTTCTGGAACTATCAGCAACGCAATTATTACTCATGCATTATGTACAATCAAGGTCGCATTTTCCGACATATGCGTCTTGACACTGAAGCCATAACTGGTCTGCCTTGTTTGGAAGAAGCTCTGGATTGCTTCAGAGAGTCTGGATTGTTGCCGTTCATCACTGACAAGTAGCACTGGAACGAAGAATCGCTGCTCCAATTCTATGCCACTCTTCATATTCGTGGCTACAACAGAGATCCGAAGACTTGGGTCCTTGAGTGGATGACAGGCAATGTTCATCACGAAGCCAAAGCCTTTGATATCATTGAGCTCACTGGTCTGCCCACTCTAGGAGATCTTTATGAACCTGGTTGTCAGCTTCACAGTGTAGCTATGGAGAGCATTTTTCACAAGCCTGAACCAAACATGAGTCAGATGCTTAGCATGATGAAGCCTTTGCCTCCATATGCTGCATATCCTAAGGAGTTCTTTGTTGAAGACCTTGAGTATCTACCACACACTATCTATCACATTATAAGGCGAACTCTCTGGCCCATCAAAGGACATTCTCCACATGCAAAGTTGGAAGGTGCAATGAAGACTTTGGTCTTCCATATTCTTCACGGCAAATGCTTCAATGCACAAGACTTCTTCGTCCGCCAACTTGCTGCATCAGGATCTGATATCTTTGGCTTGTGTAGCGACCAGACCTCAAACAGTCTGATCTCTGTGCTCCGGTGTCATCCCTGGATCAGTAATGCTGACACCACACAGTACTCGGAGGATTTATAGCAGAGTAGCAATCACACACTTATTACATCGAGTGTCTCAAGAGAGAACTTATTACAATAAATATGGCTTAAGGCCATCTAATAACGATAACAGCGGAAGGCTTGGAAGATAAGTGAGTCCATCAACTCTAACGGCATCACTAAGTATAGAACCACGACCTAAAAACTCCTTAATCATCGTCTGAAAAGTCTGCAACATTAACGTTGCAGCCCGAAAACGGGTCAGCACATGGAATATGCTGGCAAGGTAACACATAGAGAGTAATGGAATGAGACAGCTATACTATATGCATATTTGGCTGGTGGAAAGCTCTATGGTTACAGTTTTGCGTAAAGCCAATTTTTCCCTACTTCAAAGGAATAAAATTTTAATTACTATCAAGGTGGTTGTTAAACATTGAGAATGGTTGACAGCATTCCCAATCCCAATTAAGTATCATCATTAAAACCCAACAATATTAATTAAAGTAACATGATGAGATTCACATGATAATCCAAGTACCAGATACTCAAGATGTCCATAACCGGGGACACGGCTAATCATGATTAGTTTGTTACACTCTGCAAAGGTTTGCGCACTTTTCCCCACAAGACTCGATCGCCTCCGTTTGTTTTCTCGCACTACATGGTGTTTGAGAAGACGGATGACCGAGACATAGTCTTTCAAAAGCACTAGCACCTTACGATCGGGTAGACCGTACCACCTACATCCCCTACATCTGCTAGTCTACCACTGTAAGAGTTCGCACAACTTAGTCAACTATGCTAGAGCCCATAATAGCTTGTGGCTGCACACGGAAGTTTCTAGTATGAATAGTCTCATGATCCCTTTGAGCTTGGGTGGCGGTCCAAAAGAAAACAGGCAAGTCCTGGAATACCCAGGTGCCTCAATCCACCCAGATGTGTGTTTAAGTTGCCACCTTAGATAAACCATTAATTATCAATCTCACATCTGTCATGGATATCACTCACCCAATCCACATCTACTAGCATAGCATGGCATAATAAGCAAACATAGAAGTAAGTCCCAAAGGTTTGATAATGAACAGGTAATAGGTACTACCTCATCTACTTCCCATCCCACAATTTAATTAGATCCTAATCATGCAATATGTGAGGATTGATCTAATGCAATAAAACTGGGTAGTGGAAAAGGTATGATCAAAGTGTTACTTGCCTTGCTGATGATCCGGGAAACCTAACGATTCGAAGTAACACGCGGCGCACTCCGGATACTCTATCGCAGACAAAAAAACAAGCATACAATAAGTACTCATCTAATGCACAAGTAAAACTCAAATAATAGATCTAACCAGAAGGTTCAACTTAAGAACTCCGGTTGGCAAAAAGAATCAAATCGAACGAAGCAACGAAAGTCAAACGGCGAAAGAAAACAACTTCGTTCTAGTAATCTGGATCTAGGGCAAGTTTTACAGTAGCAAAATCTCATTTAAGTTGGTTAAACGGATAGAGGGTTTCGAGACGAAACTCTAGGCGCTTGAATCGCCTGATTCCGATAAACGAGCGAAAAGTTATACTAAAACGAAAATCGGATCAGGAATCGCGATCAGAAAAATCGCGGATTTAATCCGAGAAAAAGAAAACGACGAACGGATTAACGAACGAACGTTCGTTATCCAGATCTAAACGATGAACGTGTTCGTTTAAACGAACAAATGAGCGAACGCTCGCTATTTAACCTAAACCAAAAAAACCGATCTAAAAAACGAAAACTAAAAAAACCGAAAAAAACCGACGGAAAACCAATCGGTTTTCTAAAAAAAACCGGCGGCGTGGATTACGAGGCGGCGGCGAACCTTGGCGGCGCGGCGGGGCGGCGGCTCCGGCGAGCGGCGGGGCGGCGGCGGCTCCGGCGGGCGGCGGGGCGGCGGCGGCGCGGGCGGCGGGCGGCGGGGCGGCGGCGTGGCGCTGGCGGCTGGGGCGGCTCGGGGCTGGGGCTAGGGTTCCTCCCCAGGGGGCTAGGCCGGCTTTTAAAGCCTGATGGGCCAGAGTCCTATCCGGACACGGCCCGATTAGATCGGTTCCCTTTTTTTAAAATATTCCGCTCAGAAGAAAAATAAAAAGAAATACTAAACGGACTCCAAAAATCCTGAAATAAATTTTTCCGGGCTTCTAAAATCAATCCCGACAAAGTGAACATTTATTTGGGCCCTAAATGCAATTTTGAAAAACGCACATTTTTCCTAAATTCAAATAAAACACCGAAAAACTCCAAAATAAAATATTGTTTGATTTTATTATTAAATCCTAAATATTTCTCTATTTTGGGAAAGTCATTTTATTCCCTCTCTCATATTTTTGTAATAGAAATAATTAATGATAAAATAAATAAAATCAAATGATCCTATTCTCAAAATTTGAGAAAACTCAAATATGAAAATAACGAAATCCCCAACTCTCTCCGTGGGTCATTGAGTTGCGTAGAATTTTCTAGGATCAACCAAAATGCAAAAATAAAATATGGTATGCAATGATGATCTAATGTATAACATTCCAATTGAAAATTTGGGATGTTACAGCTTGAAGTTTTACGCTCCATGGATTATGCGGCTGATCAAACTACACTCAGCTGTCACCTATCAGCATTCTGCTCGCAATCATCGGATCTTTATGCCTGATGTAGATATGTCAGTTGAGGCCATCTATCCAGAGCCTGCCAAGGAGCCCCTTAGTATTCAAAATGCTGATAAGCAAAGTTTCTCACAACACATTGACGGAGATCCAGCAGTCACTCGTGTTTATCCTCTGGCTGGTACTACCCGTGCACCTCATCGTGCCCTCACTGAAGCAACTGAAAGCACCATTGTCCAACGGCCCAAGAAGCGATCTCGTGTTCTCAACGACCGAGAACTTCTGGTTGCCCTTCATCAGACACAGGATAAGCATCATGACTGGCTGAAGCGCCAAATGCAAAGCCTCTTGGTGGACGTAAACAGGATTTGCAACCTTGCCACCAAGAATGCCTTTGTTGCCCATGAAACTTTTCGGCGTACATAGAAAGGGCTGACGCTTATGTGTTCTGAAGATGATCTTTAAGAGGATGGCTTCTCTGAACGCTTCAAGTTTGACTCAACACCTCCAAGAAGGACTGTGCTGCGGCGTACTCCGTCTCTTGAAGACTCTGAGTTCTCCTCCTCTGCTGCAACAGTGAATGCACGTGTCATTGATGATGAAGATGATGCTACTTCACCACCTTCAGCGCGAATCAACATTGCACCGAGTTCGTCTGCACCGCCAACCAACACCGAAGACCCTGCTGCTTCACCAACTCCTCACAGGGACGAGTAGGTGTTCTATGTCTTCAAACCTTTTTGGTCCTTACTGACAAAAGGGGGAGAAGCATATGAGTTTGATAGTCTTCAAGCGGGTTCATATGGGCAGTAGTTTTATATTTTGCCTAGTGTTTACAACTCTCGCGTCTTGATACATTTTGTTCTTTGAGTTGTAACACTCAAACTCGATGGTCGTCTGCTACTTATTTGCTATTCTGTGATGCGATGATAAATTCCGCATGTGCGAGATAAATTCCGCACTTAGATCATTTTGCAGACGTCCATTTTTCATTATGCATATCATCATCTTCGTCGCGTCATATCTTGCATAATGAGTTGTCATCATAAGTTGAAGAGGATCTCCACAAGTACAACCTGCCATGTGCATTTGCATACCAAAAGCAAATTACTTATATGCACATCTTCAGGGGGAGCCTTTGCCACTTATGAAGACAATCCCCTATCCTTTACAATTTCACATATTATATTCCCCGTTGAAAACTTCAACTAGTTTGTCATCAATCACCAAAAAGGGGGAGATTGTAAGTGCATCTACTGCCACCCCTAGTTGGTTTTGGAGTATTGACGACAAACCTAGTTGAGGGACTAATGTGTTTGTGAGAATTGCAGGATAACACAGGTAAAAGTCCCTCATTGATTCGGTTTTCCTACCAGATATGACCCCTAAAAATGTATGAAGACATTGAAGTCAGAGGTGGTATGTGAAGACATTCACATTGAAGACTATGATAAGAGAAGACATCGCGTGAAGACTATGGAGTGCGAAGACTTAGCAGTTTCGTCGTTCTGTGTTTTTCTTTGTTGAGTCATAGGAACCACCGTACTATTAAGTGGGGTCCAAAAGAACCAGTTAGAATGACTGAAGTGATGCTTAACCAAAATCCTATGTCTTCGAGTGAAGACTATGAGAGCAAATCTTGTCCAGAGTTGGATAAGTCAGCTTTGCTTGTAGTCCAAGTAAAGTTGCCGTGTGTGTTTGAAATCTGACCGTTGGAACACGTGTCAATTCCTTAGTGACCAAGGGTCATTTCGGACAAACCAGGTCGGGTTGCCCAGTGGCTATAAATAGCCCACCCCCTACAACCATAAACGGTTGGCTGCTCAGAGTTAGAGTACGGCTTTAGTCGTTTGAGAGCAACCCACCTCAAAGCCTTTGAGAGAGAATTCCTTGCGAGGATAAAGCCCTAAACACCCAGAGCCAAAGAGTGTTAGGCATCACTTAAGTCTTCCTGTCTGTGTGATCTGAAGACTTATTACACTTGAGGACTGTGAATCCTCCAGCCGGTTAGGCGTCGCGTTCTGAGCATCCAAGAGTCATTGTGGATCGCCGATGAACGAAGTCTGTGAAGGTTTGGAAGTCTACCTTGAAGACTTACCAGAGTGATTGGGCGAGGACTGGGTGTCCTTAGCTCAAGGGGAATAAGGTGAAGACGAGGTCTTCTGAGTTGAATCTCAGCCTCCCTAACCAGACGTACAGTTGTCACAGCAACTAGAACTGGTCCAACAAATCATTGTCTTCAACGAGTCACTGGTTTCATCCTTCCCTTCCCTTTACTTACTGTTGGTCCTTGTGAAGTCATTGTATGATTGCATTATCTTTTGTCTTCACTGATTGACTGCTTGTTCTGATTGGCTTCACAATATCTTCCTACCTGATCTTTACTGCCTAGCTGCTATTAGTCATTGTGCTTTCACTTCATTGAATACTTGACTATGGTTTGCCTAGTGTAGTCTACCTTCCGCTGGATGGTAATAGGTTTATTTCTATCGTTTGTCTTTGAAACTTCCATGTTTTGAAGACTTTCATAAAAATCGCCTATTCACCCCCCCTCTAGTCGATCACTAGCACTTTCAAGATGATTCTGATCATGAGACGCAATACATGGCTCCTGTAGACGCTGACAAGTATGAACATTTAGTTGCTCAACGTGTTTTGAGTGTGCAGGTTACACAAGCTGAGCAAAATCAAAGGCATAATTTGTTCCATACAAAGGGAGTTGTGAAGGAACGTTCTGTTCGCGTCATCATAGATGGAGGGAGCTACAACAACTTGGCTAGCATGGAGATGGTGGAGAATCTATCTCTCACCACAAGACCACATCAACATCCTTACTACATCCAATGGTTCAACAACAGCGGCAAGGTTAAGGTAACACGTACTGTTCGTGTGCATTTTAGTATCTCTACATATGCTGATTATGTTGATTGTGATGTGGTACCCGTGCAAGCATGTTCGTTATTATTTGGTAGACCATGGCAATTTGATAAAAATTCTGTACACCATGGTAGAAACAATCAGTATACTCTTGTTCATAAGGATAAACATATTACTTTGCTTCCTATGTCTCCTGATTCCATTTTGAAAGATGGTATTAATAGAGCTAATAAAGCAAAACAGGAGAAAAATAAGAGTGAAAATCAGATTATGGCAAAAGAATTTGAGTAATGAATGAAGCCTAATAATAAATCATCTAGTGTTGCTTCTGAAATTAAATTGAAAAGTGCATGTTTACTTGCCACCAAATCTGATATTAATGATCTAGATTTCAGCAAATATGTTTGCTATGCTTTTGTGTGCAAAGAGGCATTATTTTCATTCGAGGACATGCCTTCTTCTTTGCCTCCTACTATCACTAACATTTTGCAGGAGTTTGCTGACGTCTTTCCACAAGACGTGCCACTGGGATTACCGCCTATTCGAGGGATTGAGCATCAGATTGACTTAATTCCCGGTGCTTCGCTGCCTAACCGTGCACCATACCGCACCAATCCATAGGAGACGAAGGAGATTATGCGCCAAGTACATGAGCTGCTCGACAAAGGTTATATATGCAAATCGCTTAGTCCTTGTGTTGTTCCTATTATACTAGTGCCTAAAAAGGATGGTACGTAGCGTATGTGTGTTGATTGTAGAGGCATTAATAATATTACTATCCGTTATCGTCATCCTATTCCTAGGCTAGATGATATGCTTGATGAATTGAGTGGCTCTATAATATTCTCCAAAGTTGATTTGCGTAGTGGATACCATCAAATTCGTATGAAATTGGGAGATGAATGGGAAACATCATTCAAAATTAAGTTTGGATTATATGAGTGGTTAGTCATGCCTTTTGGGTTAAATAATGCACCTAGTACTTTCATGAGACTAATGAACGAAGTTTTACGTGCTTTCATTGGACGATTTATGGTAGTATATTTTGATGATATACTGATTTATAGCAAATCTTTGGAAGAACATTTGGAACATTTACATGTTGTTTTTATTGCTCTACGGGATGCACGTTTGTTTGGTAACCTTGGGAAGTGCACCTTTTGCACCGACCGAGTATCTTTTCTTGGCTATGTTGTTACTCCACAGGGAATTGAAGTTGATAAAGTCAAGATTGAAGCTATTGAGAGTTGGCCGCAGCCCAAAACGGTCACACAAGTGAGGAGTTTTCTTGGCCTCGCTAGATTCTATAGGCGTTTTGTGAGAGATTTCAGCACCATTGCTGCACCTCTCAATGATCTTACAAAGAAGGATGTGCCTTTTGTTTAGTGTGTCGCATAGGAAGAAGCCTTCATGGTATTGAAACATAAGTTGACACATGCTCCTTTACTCCAACTTCCTGATTTTAATAAGACTTTTGAGCTTGAATGTGATGCTAATGGAATTGTATTAGGAGGTGTGCTATTACAAGATGGCAAACCTGTTGCATACTTTTTGGAAAAATTGAGTGGGCCTAGTCTGAATTATTCTACTTATGATAAAGAATTATATGCTCTTGTTCGGACTTTAGAGACATGGCAACATTATTTATGGCCCAAATAATTTGTTATACATTCTGATCATGAATCTTTGAAACATATTAAAAGTCAAGCTAAGCTGAATCGTAGACATGCTAAATGGGTTGAATTCATTGAGACTTTTCCTTATGTTATTAAACACAAGAAGGGTAAAGAAAATATTATTGCTGATGCATTATCTCGTCGCTATACTATGCTTTCATAATTTTACTTCAAAATATTTGGTTTGGAGACCATCAAAGATCAATATGTGCATGATGCTGATTTTAAAGATGTAATGCAGAATTGTAAAGAAGGAAGAACATGAAACAAGTTCGTCGTTAATGATGGATTTGTGTTCCGTGCTAACAAGCTATGCATTCTAGCTAGCTCCATTCGTCTTTTGTTGTTGCAGGAGGCGCATGGAGGAGGATTAATGGGACACTTTGGCGTGAAGAAGACAGTGGACGTACTTGCTACATATTTCTTTTGGCCAAAGATGAGACGGGACGTTGGGCGTTTTGTTGCTCGCTGCACTACATGTCAAAAAGCTAAGTCACGACTCAATCCTCATGGTTTATATATGCCTTTGCATGTACCTAGTGTTCCTTGGGAGGATATATCTATGGACTTTATTTTAGGTTTACCTCGAAAAAAGAAGGGGAGGGATAGTATATTTGTTGTTGTGGATAGATTCTCGAAAATGGCACACTTTATACCATGTCATAAAAGTGATGATGCTGTTAATGTTGCTGATTTGTTCTTTCGTGAAATTATTCGCTTGCATGGTGTGCCAAATACTATTATTTCAGATCGTGATACTAAATTTCTTAACCACTTTTGGAGATGTTTATGGGCTAAGTTGGGGACTAAACTGCTTTTTAGTACTACTTGTCACCCCCAAACTGATGGACAAACTGAAGTAGTCAATAGAACATTGTCTACTATGCTTAGGGCTGTTTTGAAGAATAATAAGAAAATGTGGGAAGAATGCTTGCCTCATATTGAATTTGCTTATAATCGTTCATTGCATTCTACTACTAAGATGTGCCCTTTTGAAATTGTGTATGGTTTCCTACCTCATGCACCTATTGATTTGTTGTCTCTTCCATCTTCAGAAAAGATTAATTTTGATGCTAAATAACGTGTTGAATCGATTTTAAAAATGCATGAGTTAACTAAGGGAAACATTGAGCGTATGAATGCTAAATATAAACTTGCTAAAGATAAGGGTAGAAAACATGTTGTGTTTGTACTTGGAGATCTTGTTTGGTTACATTTGCGTAAGGATAGATTTCCTAATTTGCGCAAATCAAAGCTAATTCCACGTGCTGATGGTCCTTTTAAGGTGTTAGAGAAAATAAATGATAATGCATATAAAATTGAGCTGCCTGCAGATTTTGGGGTTAGTCCCACTTTTAACATTGCAGATTTGAAGCCTTATTTGGGTGAGGAAGATGAGCTTCCGTCGAGGACGACTTCATTTCAAGGAGGGGGGGATTATGAGGACATCAATACCATTGTTACACCCACAGCCCCTACTGCTACATATACTGGACCAATTACTAGAGCTCGCACATGCCAATTAAATTATCAGGTACTTTCGCTTCTTGGTAATGATTCTAATGTTCATGAGAATATGATCCTGCCTAAATTGGATACATTTGTTTTGCTTACAAATGAAGGGCCTGGCATGGATAAGAGGGATGAACACTGGAACAAGACCAAGCATGGAGATGATGGCATGCGCAAGGGGAACAAGAATGGGGTTGCAAGTGATGATTTCATGACTTTGAAGCCACCATAATGAGTGCATGAAGCCTTGGACGAAATATACAAGATTCCACTTCATAAATTTCGTCCAAAGGCTATTCTAGGTGCTGTGACACCTTATTATTGGGCCAGGCCCATATAATTTCGAAATACTTAAGTATAGACTGTTTTAGAGTCCGTATGTGTGGGGAAACAAGAGTTAGGGTTGGTTTCGTACCCCTCCTCCAAGGGCCACGAAATTTCCTCCTCTTTCCTCCATATATACAACCCTTAGGGCATCTTTTAGACTTTGGGTTTTGTTTAGATTAAAGTTCGCCATAGCTGCAACTTCGTGTACTTCGTTTGTGTTCAACGACCAGACAAAGGCGTCACAGAACCCCACCTTGATCAATAAAACTTTCCTCTTATATTCGCAATATCCATATTGCAATCTTAGTTTCTTGCTTGTTCTTCATTTGCCTGCAGGAAACAAACCTTCGTGGTCAGGTTGATCATGCTCCGGCGTGGTCAATAACCTCTCGGAGTTGGTTTAGCGATTGCTAAGGTGCGACGTCCTCGCACGTTCGTAGTCGGATCGTCAAAGTCGAGTTCCTCCAAAATGATAGCCACCGTCTCATTGAAAGACGGGACACCTTGACCTCTATCAAGATTAAACAGGTTTATGACAGGTCGGGCCCGCACCTAAATGATCCATCTATTTGACTGTTTGTTTGACCGTTAACTGACATGTGGGTCCCACATGTCAGTGTCTGCAAACTTTTCAAAAATGCCATCAAGCCCATGCAAACTTTTCAAAAACGCAATCAGGTCATTGTAAACTTCTGAAAAAAGCAATCGGGTCCCTCCCGTGGCCGTGCGCGAGCAGCCGCCGTGAGGGTCGTCGGCCAGCAGCCATGGCACCGCCCTGGAGCTCCCTTCCGTCGCGGTCGGCGCGTGGTGCTCCCTTCCGTCGCCACCAGCAGCCATGGCGCCGCTGTGGAGCTCCCTTCCGCACGGGCGCCAGGGGGCAGCACCGCTCACCGGGCGATGGCCGTTGCGGCTGGGCGCAGAAGGCAGGCTTGCGGGCATGGGAAGTGCAGGCCAGGAAGCTCGTGAGGCAGGAGCTCGAGCTCGAGCTTGAGCCTAGTCATGGTGGCCGGCCTTGGGAGCTCGGACCCGAGCGTTGACCACAACTATGGAGGGGATTCGAGCTGGGAAAGGAGGACGCGTGGCTGGAGCACCGGAGCAACCCCACGAGCGCGTCTCTCCCCTGCCTGGCATCAGCGCCGCCACTGACGCCATGGACGCGGAGCACGGTGGCCTCGCGGGAAGCTCGTGCAGGAGCACCCCGACCTCATTTCTGCCTCCCGACGCCGACGGTGAGGAGAAGAGGTTCCAGGGAGAGGGGGTAGTAGTGGAGACGGAGGAGCGGTCGGCCGACGCCGACGAGGTGGAAGGAGGGGCGACCGACACTGGTGGAAGGAGCGGCGGCCGTCACTCCATCGATCTCCTGGGGAAGAAGAGAGGCAGGAGGAGTGAAGAGAATGAGGAAGAGAGCTGACATATGGACCCCACATGTCAGTTAACGGTCAAACAATCAGTTTTCTTACGTGCGGGTCCCAATTGTCATTATCAGGATCAACTGTAAAGCACTAGATGTTTTGGGTTTTTTAAAACAGCCGACCACCCACTTGGTAGTTATATGAGAAAAATTTAAAACATGTAGTTTTTTGGAACCCTAGCCTGCAAAGTAGTAGTTTTATGCTATTTACTCAGGCGAGGGTGATGAAGGCGGCGATCCTCAAGGCCAGGGCGGAGAGGGGGAGACCGACGCGACGACGCAGGAGGAGGAGGGGTACTCCTCCGACGACTACAACTCAGACAATGACCTGGGCACGTGCCACGCCAAGTGGAAGGCGCGGTGGCACCGGCGCACCGAGGCCTACTACGCTCGCTATCCTGAATTGATGGGCCTGCGTCGCTTGGAGGGCAGGATCGAACATTTCCATGAAGACGCCGTGGCTGATGGGGCTATTGTGGTGTGATTATCGCTCTTGGGACCAAGGAGCTGTCTACTAACAATGTACCTATCTTTAGAGCCTTCAGATTTTATTAGGAATTCAGATGTAAGTTTGCATTAGATAAGAAAAGATACCCCATAAAATTTGGAGTCTACTGACTATATACGGCTAGATTCAGTATTAAAATGTCATCCGAAGGGTCCTTTCACAATGTTGCTCAAGCACATTATCAGCATTTTATTTGAACTCTGTACTCAGTATATCAATGTAACTCACTTTTAGCAAGTGGCTTGGTTTTGGTATGCATATATAGAATATAACTATATACTAATGTGAGCAGAAGGGGTTCATCAACTTGTATCACTAGTGAATGGTTTCCCTATCTACAGATAAACACTTACCAACAAAGATGATAAGAGTGGAGTTGCCGCATCCACTTGTGCCGCATAGCAACATTGTCACTGATTCCTTCCTCTCCTTCATTCTAATGTAAAGCACCGGGAGCGCACAAAAAGGAAAGGTCGTTGATGAAACAAATTCCTATAGGAAAATACTTCACAGATGGATATTAATGGTAGGCAATACATTTGTTTTGTTTGCCATAGCACTTTCACTTTAAAAGCATTCAAATACCTCAAGATCGGTGACTGAGTGTAGTTGCAGAGCTATGATATGAACACAGGAAACATATAAGATTAGCAAAACGTATAGGGTAAGTGCATCACAGACGACATCCAGGAACTCCTCCCTGGAAACCGCAACAGTTGTCTGGGTCATGTATAGCTCAAACGGTACGTTGGTCATGTTGTCTGCGTCAAGGAGCTCGGCAGTCTTCATGTCGTTCTCCTGCGTGGATCCATCCAGTTTCGACGGGTCTACGGACTCGCTCCTGGTCACATCGAATACCCTCTTGCTGATCTGGTGACACGAACAAAGAAACATTAAGTGAGACGTCGTTGTCATTTTTCAGTTTATGGGGTCTAGAGAACCTAGCTTAGTGTCAGCATACTGCATCTAGAAGGCTGACAGTGACTATGATAAATAAGAAACCAGAGTGTGAGAAAATTGGAATCCTTAGACAAGGCAAATAATATTATATCAGGGAGCACAAATTGACCAACTTGATGCAAATTTAAAGAGTTGGAAATGTTGTGTGCAGCTAGGCTTTCATCATCTCCAGTTGGAAGGCAAAGAGCACATGCAAGCAATAACTAGTAACTGGCATTGTCATTTGTTCAGTTTACGGAACTTAGGTCAGCAATTGCATCTAGAAGGGTAACACACAATGATTGTTAGATGTATAAGAAACCAGAGAGTGAGACAAAACTGGAATCCTTAGAAAAGGCAGATACTATTATATCAGCAAACACAAATTACCAACTTGATGCAGAATCTAGAGAGTTAATGTTGCATATATGCACGCTGAAAGAATACAAATAGCAGATGCATAAATGATGTAAAAGTATGGCTCCCATTGATGAACTGAATCACACAACAATGACAGAGATGCTTGATGCAGATTTTAAGGAATTAATTAATAATGTTTATATATAGCAGCAGCTATGGTTTCAGCATCTGCAAAATGGCATATGCAGTAATTGGCATCCATAAAAATAGTAAAGTGTGACTTTGGGCATATAGAATATTCCTGAACTAAATCATAACGACAAGTACAGGTACTATATACGATTGCTAACTTATAGGAACAACGCAACCGCCATAAGCAAAATACCAAACAATGCTAGCCACCCGGCCTCTTGCCGTCGCAACCCCTGGCCGGATGGCCCTCAAGGTCGGTTGGCCTGCCATCGCGACCCCTAGCCGGACGACACTCTGCAACCACCACCCGACACGCACCACCCCTAGTTGGACACAACCTGGCCAGGGCCAAAGGACGATGTCAACCCAGACTTATACCCCCCGCGGATGCGAAACAGCGGCCAAGACGGGCACACACGCGTGGCCGAAAACCACCACATGATAGTGGCTCGGTCCAAGCATGAGCGCCCCCGTTGGCGTGAGCGAACAGCCCGATCAGGTCCAAAGACACTGATAGACGGCCCGATCTCTCCCGTCGCGTGCGTCCGAGCACGCAATAGGGCGCATGACGAAAGCCACCGCATGACGGTGGCCCTGGGCACGCCTGCGGTCCACCCGTCATGGACCCCCAAGGCAGGTCGCATAGGTGTGCACCGTCCGGGCAGATCGGACGGCTCGGAGAGCCCCAGGGATGCTATTTTATATTATTTTGGAGACTAACCTATTAACCTAAAGCCCAGTGCCACTTTCTTTTTTTTTCCCGTTTTTGATTTTCGCAGAAAAGGAATACCAAACGGAGTCCAAACAGAATAAAACCTTTGCGATGATTTTTGTTGGACCAGAAGACAACCTGGAGACTTGGAGATGAAGTCAGAGGAGCCACGAGGCAGCCACAAGGACGGAGGGCGCACCAGGGGGTAGGGCGTGTCCCACCCTTGTGGGCCCCTCATGCACCTCCTGACCTAATTCTTTCGTCTATATATACTTTTATATTCCCAAACCACCAGAACAAGCCACGAAAACACTTTTCACCGCCGCAACCTTCTGTACCCATGAGATCCCATCTAGGGACCTTTTCCGGCGTCCTGCTGGAGGGGGATTCGATCACGGAGGGCTTGTACATCAACTCTATTGCCCTTCTGATGAAGCGTGAGTAGTTTACCTCAGACCTACGGGTCCATAGCTAGTAGCTAGATGGTTTCTTCTCTCTTTTTGATTTTCAATACCATGTTCTCCTTGATGTTCTTGAAGATGTATTCGATGTAATACTCTTTTGCGGTGTGTTTGCCGAGATCCGATGAATTGTAAGTTATGATTAGCTTATATATGAATATTATTTGAATCTCCTCTGAATTCTTATATGCATGATTTGATATCTTTGTAATTCTCTTCGAACTATCGGTTTATTTTGGCCAACTAGATTGGTTTTTCTTGTAATGGGAGAAGTGCTTAGCTTTGGGTTCAATCTTGCGGTGTCCTTTCCCGGTGATAGTAGGGGTAGCAAGGCACGCATTGTATTGTTGCCATTGAGGATAAAAAGATGGGGTTTTCATCATATTGTTTGAGTTAATTCCTCTACATCATGTCATCTTGCTTAATGTGTTATTCAGTTCTTTATGAACTTAATACTCTAGATGCATGCTGGATAGCGGTCGATGTGTGGAGTAATAGTAGTAGATGGAGAATCGTTTCGGTTTACTTGACACGGATGTGATGCCTATATTCATGATCATTGCCTTAGATATCGTCATAACTTTGCGATTTTCTATCAATTGCTCGATAGTAATTTGTTCACCCACCGTATTATTTGCTATCATAAGAAAAGCCTCTAGTGAAACCTATGGCCCCCGGGTCTATTTTCCATCATATAAGTTCTATTTTCCATAATATTAGTTTTCGATTTACTATCTTGCAATCTTTTACTTTCCGATCTATAAACCAAGAATACCAAAAATATTTACTTTATCGTTTATCTATCTCTATCAAATCTCACTTATGCAAGTAACCATGAAGGGATTGACAACCCCTTTATCGCATTGGGTGCAAGTTGTTGTTTGTTTGTGCAGGTATTCCGTGACTTGTGTGTTGTCTCCTACTAGATTGATACCTTGGTTCTCAAACTAAGGGAAATACTTATCTCTACTTTGCTGCATCACCCTTTCCTCTTCAAGGGAAAAACCAACGCAAGCTCAAGAAGTAGCAGACGTCGACATGCGGGTCTGCCTAACCCATCGCACGCGGGATAATGCACAGGGCCTCGCTCGCGGGCACACCCAAAGCCACCCATGACTGTGACCCTGCGCGCGCCCACGGTCCACCCGACATGGACTGACGAGGCGGTGGCCCAGGTGCGCATCGTCCGGGCAGATCGAACACCACGGAGATTCCCCGATAGGCCCCCGCGGCACGCCACCTAGAACGAACGACGGCCCCCAGGAGACGGGTACTCCCATATTTCTTTTATAGGAGTAATGTTATTTACTTTCAAGTCGTTATTATTGGCGCTGCAACTATCAACTCTTTCCACCACTCTCCTACATTTGTTTCACGAGACAGAAAAATCATTTGCAGATTTTCAGACAATTACTTCGCACAAGACTGTCAAGACCGGTGACAACTTGTGTGTGATCGAAACGACACTCACCATACTCTCCTCTGCTCTTTGTTGGGAACTATAACTATCGGGATACTTACATGAAGGTGCTACACTACCCTATATGTCTTGCATGCCATCACACACAACCATGATCTGTCATCTTGAGGTCTCGGGTAGCACATCACATCACATGTGTTCTTCCTCAGCCCAGTGCATTATTCACTGTAGATTCAAGCGAATCTCCAGCTTTTATTACCATCACATGAAACGACAACATTGAAACGATATTGAAACCAAGGCCTCACTGTAACATTATAGCCATATCTCCACCAAAAGTGCAAGCCCACCACTTCGTCCCCGCAATTAGTTGTTTGACCATGTCGGAATCCCATACTCCAACGCAATTTATTCACCCCCTCTTCTTTTTTGGTTTTTGACAGAAAGACCACCGTTGAGTTCTAGGACCATATCTAGTCTGTAGTTCACCCACTATCGAGTCCAACCCAAGTCCCCGACAATTCCAGGCCAAGATGTTCATTGGTCTTAGCGGGCCTGACCAGCAGGGCCCGCCACTTGATCATTAGGTTCTGAGATCCCGTCAGAAAACCAATGGAGTTAAGAATCCTTATCACTTTCTTGCCCATAAAATTATCAACCAGTGTCATCCTGTCCTCCCCTTTAGCCACTCATATTTACTTCAATCTCTTTTTCGTAGCCGAAGGACTCCTCTGTTGATCCTTAGTCTCTGAATGAAGGCATTAGGACTTAGGATGCATCTGATGACCAACACGCCTCAAGCTCCGACCATGCCTGCTTGCTCTCCTTTCAGGTGATCTTTTTGCACGCCCCTTCCTCGAGTGAGGTCTAGTTGGGTTGGTAACTTCCTCGTGTCTCACATTCCTCCTCACTTCCATACAAGGCTCCTCAACATTGATGTGCTCTTGAGACAAATTGCTACGTGGCGGTAGGTCTCTGACATGGGTTGTCCACGTTGACCATGCCACCCCCCCAACTCGAGCAATAGCTCCCATGACTCATATTACTTGACGACATAGACGCCGTCGCGGTCGTATCCTTAGACCCTTGTCCCAGCCGGGAGACACCCTTATCCGCTCGCCCCATTGCAGTTCAGAATCTTCATGTGGGTCACACCCTTCCTCTCCATAAACCAGCCTCCCACAACCAAAGCAAGAATGCGATATTTCTCATATTGGAACTCTTACCCAATTCCCTCTTTGTCTTCCAGTGAAGATCGAGGAAAGAAACTTCTTGCCAAAGGCTCGAATAAAGAGAATTTTGCACAAACTTTGGAATATTTCCCTCTTGTCCATCCCTCCTTATCCACGTCCACACATATTGCCTCCCCCCCCCCCCCCAACCAGTCGCCCAATGCCTTACCAAACACTTCACATCTTTTTATCTGGGGGATCCTTGACCCTTACTCAAACATCAATACTACCAAAGGGCATCTTCGATGGCCGAATGTCTCCCACATAATCTCTCAGAACCATGCCACTGAAATCAAACTGCCATGAACCATTATTCATTGTGTGTTTTCAATTGCGTTCACTTTCAAATCTGACCATGAAAACATTGTTGCGCAACGCGCAGAAACGAGTTCTGTGGTGAAGGCCCCACGTTCTTTGCATGGCTCTCTCAAATGCATTGATGTTCAACGGCCTGGACGAGAACACCTTCCCTATCGCCGTCCACGGTCCACCTGGGACTACGATGATAAGGATTAAATGTTTCCAAGTTTGCACTGAATGGAGGTTTTCGCCTGATAAATCACCCTACTTTTTTCCTACTTCGAGTGAAACCTAGAGAGGCTTCTTCGGAGCAGCGCAGCGAGGAAGGTCAGCCGTCGGATCAAGCTCGGCCAGTGCCACCCGTCCATTTGCATCTCTCGCCCCGAGGCCCCGAGCATTCCGCCCCCTGTCATCCACCACCCCCACCGGATTCCATCTCCCTCCTGTTTATTTCTCCTTCCCCTTTCCGCACCCCACCCCACCCCAATCCAAAACCAAAACCCTCGCAAAACCCACCCCTCCTCCTCCCCCTCTGCCATTTCCACCCCCTTCTAATGCCGCGGCAGCAGTAGCCCCGCCCCGCCGCCGCGCCCTCCCCCTCCCCGTCCTCCCGCGATGGCCCTCTCCCGCGCCGCGGCGCTCCGCCTCCCGCTCCCGCGCCTCCTCCGCGGGCCCTCCGCCTCCCTCGTTGCCGCCGCCGGGGCCGCCTCCCGCCGCCGCGCCGCCGCGGGTCCCGCGCCCGCCCTCCGCTTCCTCTGCGCCGTCCCCTCCTCCTCCTCCTCGCGCTCCGGGAAGTCTGCCCCTCGCGCGCGCCGCCGCGACGGCGACGACGACGGGGATGGGGCCGCCGTGACCAAGGAGCGGATTGTGCAGGTGGAGCTCCACAAGGAGGCCACCGACGCGTACATGTCCTACGCCATGTCCGTGCTGCTCGGCCGCGCCCTCCCCGACGTTCGCGACGGGCTCAAGCCGGTGCACCGCCGGATACTGTGAGTTCCCCCCTCTCGTTTATTTACCCCAGCTTGCTCGGTGCGCGCCTTCGCTTGTCGGATTAGAGGCTTCGCTGGATTTACATGTTCGCCAAGTAATTTCGGTCGATTGGGGCTTGGGTGTGCTTGAGCTTGTTTAGGAGCTAGGTTGAAGCTGATTCGTTTGCAGCTCGGTGGTTTAACTCGTTCACCAGCGAGACACCCGATTGCCTTACCATCTCGTTAGTCCATACTACTTTGTAAACAATTGGTGTAAGTTTTCTGGAGAGGGTTTGGTTTTGCCACATGCCCGTAGACTGCAGGGTCTGGAAGTATGCAGGAACGACCTCTAGTGGTAAACCAATAATGGTTGAGCTGTTGTCCAATGGGTTTGATAAAGAAGTACAAATTGTGCGTAGTTTGTGATCAGAGAGTACGTGACCATATATACTGTAGTTGTGAATGGTTCTGGGTTGTTTTTTCTCACTTTGTTCATGCGTCGGATTGCTGTGGGTGTCTTCATTGCTGAATGCAGTCAGATAAGGATATTGTGCGTAGTTTGTGATCAGAGAGTACGTGACCATATATACTGTAGTTGTGAATGGTTCTGGGTTGTTTTTTCTCACTTTGTTCATGCGTCGGATTGCTGTGGGTGTCTTCATTGCTGAATGCAGTCAGATAAGGATTTTGTCCCCATCTCTTTGTAAGAGTAGCCTTGATGGCCGTTTTGGCTATACTAGCCTGTCTAATAAGTCATATCACTTTGAAGAAAAACAAATTGATGTTTTCTTAAATGTTATAATGTTCTGTTGATCACCCTTAGATTGTTGTTGAGTTAAGCAATCAAGTTGTTACCATTAGTTACCAGATAACTTTGTACAGTGTAGCTGCCTGGAGATGCTTATCTTTTGTCAAATTGCTCCCATTGCAGTGAATGTATAGTAAAACAGCTGTTGTGCCTGAATCTGTCTCTTGAGCTAATCTACATTCTGAAGTATCTTAGGTTTACATAGCATCTGAATTCTTACTCTGAAGAAGTACTGAACGATCATATGAGTATTCTTCCATTTCTGAAGTTATCTGTATGACTAGTGCTACGCTAGCACATTTTGCAGATTAGTTTCATTCTAGTATTGTTATTAACCTTGCTCCAACCCATCTGGGTGATATCCTCATTTTCTCTGCAGCTATGCAATGCATGAAATGGGCCTTGCATCTCGTAAGCCATACAGAAAATGTGCCAGAGTCGTTGGTGAGGTATGCATGAAGGAACTCTTGTGTCATTGGTGATTTGAAGCATATATTCCCCTCCTGCTGTACCATGCTGTTGGTTTGTTTTACTTTGCTGTTGACTTTGTATTGTGCAAATAATACGCTCACTCTTACAGCTCCTCTGAGGCCATTAGAGGTCAGCCCAAGCTGATATGACCAGGATCTAAAAAAAACTGAAAACTAAGTACCTTTTGTTTCATGAAAGAGAGTCAAATATCTTCCAATTTCAGAATAGATCTGTAGATCATTTTTTTTTTGCTTTGCTACTGTTGTGGAGATGGCTTAAAAGGCTTTTGTTTCTTTGGTGTCTCGGTGTGATAGCACTTGGATAGGAGAAGTGTGCATTACCTGTGTAATCAAGCATTTTGTGTTGATAACAGTGTTGCAGTTGCACCATGTAATGGGGTCGTGAATTAGTTGACTTAGTTATACTGCATGGAGTTCAAAAATGGAAATGGTGGCACTATATTGGGTTTACATGTTAATCCACCGTGATTTTATAGAATGTCTTAAGTGTGTCCAGTTATACTGCATGGAGTTCAAAAATGGAAATGGTGGCACTATATTCGGTTTACATGTTAATCCACCGTGATTTTATAGAATGTCTTAAGTGTGTCCACATGGATAAATGTCAACTGCACACCCCAAACCATGTTTTTCCCTCATAAGTAGAAACACTAACATGTACATTAGAACCATCGAATCATCAGGAATACAGTCCCCTCCCTCCCTAGTATGGCTTCCCTAGTATTTGGATGCGGTGGACACGCTATAATGGTGATTTTTCCCATTTAACATCAGTATCCAGCAAAGCACTTTCCAAATAATCGCTCTTTCAAATAGTAAATTCATTTTCATGCTGTGCGTTGAAGTTTTTGAGACTCCGCTCTGTCAAAGAAGCAATTTGTTGCAGTTATTGTGGTATGACTGTAAGCTAATAGGTGTTTGTTTTTTTGTTCAATTGCATCTTCATGGCGAACAAACTATTTGCTTCTGGGCTTCTAGGGTATCATATAACAGCAGCAATAACCATTAAACCAATACACTAAAAAGAGTTTTGTTTTGGAGCAGGCACATTTTGTTATACCACTGTGATCATATTTTCAGTTTATTTTGCACCACTTATTTTGCTACAGAACTGGTGGTCTCAAAACTGCATATCATGTTTGTCTAGCCTGCCCATGGATTTGGAGTTATCTAGTTAAGCATATATCGGCTCACCTATCTACTTCCTTACCCTTAGAGGCAGGACCAGAAAATTTATAATCACCTAGGCTGAGTTGTGAATGAGTTGCTACTTGCCACATTTGACATAGTTACAATGATAAATTGGAAAATTTCAGGTTGTAAATAAATCAGCAAAAATGTTATTTATGTTGATGGATAATGTCAGAGCAGCATTACCTCTGTACCTCTTTTGATAACATTTTTGAACAATATTGTGGTTTTCGGCTGATGCCTTTCTGCCTATTAGGTGTACGGACGTGAACTTTTCATATTTCTTGCAGGTACTCGGTAAATTCCATCCTCATGGAGATTCAGCCGTCTATGAAACTTTAGTGCGAATGGCTCAGGTAACATTACTGTGTAGATGTTATTTTTAAGGCCAGGTGGTGTCATGACATTTGACAGGTCATCCGTTTAAGTTTTTTTATCTGTCTATGTATTCCATGAAAGAATGCCATACAATGTAAATTCGTGCACTTCACCAGACCTATTCCCCTTTTGGGTGGGTCACGATAAGCAGATGCTGATTGATCCTCATTTAAACTTGGGTACTTGCATTATATGTCAATTTAGATAGCCATGACAGGAAACAGAGTTTAGTGACTGGACAACCTCTGTAAACTATATTACAGTAGTATTAATTAATTAATACTCTCTCCGTCCCAAAATAAGTGACTCGACTTTATACTAACTTTGTACTAAAGCTAGTACAAAGTTGAGTCACTTATTTTGGGAGGGAGGGAGTATGAAATAGTAGTGACAATTCAGTTCATGTTAGGCAGATACCTGAATATTTCAAATTGTACGTACTAATTTTTGCATGTAGAATTTCTATATCTATCACATCTCTCCAATTTAAAACCAAGCTACACTCGTGAAGCTGCATCACATATGTCAAATTTGCTTGCAGGACTTTTCAATGAGGTACCCACTTGTTCAAGGACATGGTAACTTTGGTTCAATAGATGCCGATCCTCCCGCTGCAATGCGATACACAGAGTGCCGCTTGGATGTAGGTTTTGGTCCACTTCAATTTTTTTAGGTGAGCTGACTTTTTCACCAACTGAAGTCTCACGGCCCCTCTTGTTATTTTGCAGCCATTAACAGAAGCCATGTTCCTGACTGATTTGGAGCTGAATACAGTAAATCTTTGCGCTTCAGTTCTTATGTGTTTCTCTGTGTGTGTGCATGCACATGTTTGTGTGGATGTTCCTTTTTCCTACCTATTTCATGCTACTCGTTTGCCATTGGACAGGTTGACTACGTTCCGAACTTTGATAATTCACAGAAAGAACCATCTCTGTTGCCAGCTCGTGTTCCATCACTACTGTTGAATGGATCTTCTGGAATTGCAGTATGAGCTCTTTTATAAGCTTATTAAGAAGAGTTCAGCTCATTTCGGCACCTATTTATGCTAAAAAGAGATGTGATGTTCTGGATATGATTTTTTTTATGTGGTATTATTTCAGGTTGGAATGGCGACGAATATTCCTCCCCACAATCTGGGAGAACTTGTTGATGCACTCTCTGCTATAATTCAAAACCCTGATGCTACGGTAAGTATTCTATCATTATCTCCTTTTCAATCAATCGATCTTTGTTTGTTAATTGCATCATAGTACATAGCATGATGAACCCATAAATAACCAGTTGTTGGTCGCTGGTGGCACATTTGGTTAAAGCACTCAGGTGATGCCTGGTAGGCCTTTAGTGATAGAATTTGTCAATGCATGTTCATATAAATCAAGGGAAAAGTGCATGCTGTCCTTTTCTGATATATGGTCATGCTGCACTTCTCTGATCATGACCAAAGCTTTGGAAGTACAATTGCAATGCTAGTTGCTTAGCCTTCATTCTTTTGTGCTAAAACTACGTGGAAGACACTAGGGCCAGGATACTAGTACTCCCTTCGTCCCATAATATAAGATCATTTTTCAAGCTATGTTGTGGGACGGAGGGAGTATAAGGCAATTGCCCAGCCGAAACTTGCTGATGTAGCATGTCAGGTCTGTTGGCCAATTATAAGTGCTGCCATGCTGGTCTTGGATTGTGTCTGGGAAGCCTTCCGAATGATTGCCCTTAGTAGCAGAATGTTCTAATAGCTTCTTTGGCCGAATTGAAGTGTATAATTTACGCATTCGCACATCTGAGCTGTAGAAGCAACGCCACTAAATTGTTATGTACTCCCTCCGTTCCATATTAGTTGTCGCTCAAACGGATGTATCACTGTTTCGGTGACAACTAATATGGAACGGAGGGAATATTTGTTAAGTAGCTGCTACTCTTTCTCTTAAGCAATTAAGCAGAACAAGTGGACAACAATCTCTGCGGGCAAACTCTTGTAGTTGTTTGTTTTACTTAAGGCATAGTGAATCAATCTAATTGTCTAAAAGAAAAGGCCAGCATGCAATTGTACTGTGCTCAATAATTGTCTGATTGTCTCTTAATAAAAAGTACAAGTGCATCATTTGCATATTCTCTAAAGAAAATATCCTCAGAACATTGGCATTGGTGTAGTCATACTAGGATAAATTCTTAGGTTCACAGCAGTTGACTGTTGCTCTTAAATGGATTTCTCTAGTTCTGTTCACTTCCAAGTCTTCTACTCCTTCTGCTTCTACATTTTATTGATTCTCATTATCTTGATTGTGATTCTCTGTTGTATGCAAGCTCCAAGAACTACTGGAATACATGCCTGGTCCTGACTTTCCTACAGGAGGGATACTCATGGGAAATGATGGGTACTGGATTCATATTTCATTGGTCTTGTTTCCCTTTACCATACACTAAGGTGTTATATTCTGCATTTCTTTTTCTGCTTGCATAGTATTTTGGAGGCCTATAGAACCGGGCGTGGTCGAATTGTGATGAGAGGCAAAACCGTCATGGAAACAATTGATGAGAAAACCAAGCGCACGGCTATCATAATTAATGAGGTTTGATTCCTGTTAGTATTTTCAGAGCAATGCCTTTTTGACAGTCCATATTACCTTGTAATCAAGTTACCTTTGTAACCAAGTGAACATATTTTACAATTTGTAATTCTTTATCCTTATGTGCAGGTTCCGTACCAGACAAATAAATCTACTCTAGTCCAAAGGATAGCGGAGCTTGTTGAAGACAAGGTAACTTCATTTGGGACATAATTAGTTATTTTTTATTACTCGTGCTGTAGCCTTTTGGTGTTTGGGTTTATCCATAAAAAAACAGGACGTAAGTTAGTTGGTTGGCTGTAACTTAAGCTTAATTTGAATTCTGTCATTGATACCACCACTATGAACCACCAACCCATTTTTGGTACTAAGTGCAGGTGTTAGAAGGCATCAGTGATATTCGGGATGAAAGTGACCGTGCTGGAATGCGTGTAGTTATCGAGGTTTGTACTATCATCTTTGACTTTATGTGCTGAGCTTATCTTTATCATTTAAGGCTGAAATTACGGGTCCAAGGATATTAGTTGTCTTGTTGCTTATGTGGAATCCATTACCTTCTCTTTCATACCGTTCCAGGTGAAAAGAGGTGCAAATCCTGCCATTGTCCTGAACAACCTGTATCGTCATACAGCATTGCAGTCTAGTTTTAGCTGCAACATGGTAGCGTAAGTAATCATTTATATAGTTGTATGATTTTGTTTCTTTTGGTCATGTGTTCTACGGTAAAAGCAGGACTGTAAATTGTTCACATGGTGCATAGTATTTGCTCTTCATTTTCTTTTCTGATGTCGTTGTATGACAGGGAGACTATCAATCATGTTTCACCCTTAGCCACTAGAAGCATCCATTGACCCATACCATGCATTAACTTATTTGCAAAAAATGCAATCACATATGGAGAACTGGATGCCATGTTTGATGCAATACACACGTCAAACGTGATATGTACCAGCACGACTAAAATAATTGGCAGAATTGTTTATTTGATGTAACAACAGCTATTTAAGGCCTTATGTGAAGCTCCTGCGAAGAAGAGTACCTTACGTCAAGCTATGCATGCATCCCTGTATGAAGGCAATCTGATGATCCTAATAATTTTTTTAAGATCTCGGTTGACGTGTTTGAGCTCTTTATTTTAAAGAAATACTATTATGGTTATCTGTACCATATAAATCACATTTTAGGTTCGGATGCTCCCATTCAAAACCTTTAATCCAATTTATTAAATATACATCCAGTGGTTGTGGACTAATGTACCCTACCCTAATCTCTCCTGTACTTTTAAGTTCTTTATTGTCGTTATTGCCTCCTAATTACACTCTAAATAAAAAATGTTGCTATTTTTTTAATAAAAAGTGTCCATTTCTGACTCTCAAGACGTGCATGTTATCTATACTGGCCTTTCTTAAAAGTGTGCACAAACATGTTTTGATAATTCTCTTCCACATCAAAGTTTCAAGATAAGAACATGTAAAAATTGGTAAGTGTACATGTAAATTATAAGAAGTTTTTTTTCATGCTTTGATTATGTTAATCAAACGTGCATTGTCTGTGCATGGTTGCCATACTATCTAGAATTTGTATCTATGTCATTGCATTTTTAAACAGTAATAACTAACTTGACCTGTCTTCAGTTCTTACATCTGTTTTTTTCCTTGACTTGTTCAGTATTCTTGATGGGCATCCAAAACTGATGGGACTGAAGGAAATTCTTCAGGTGCTGTGATGTTCACCCTATCCTGTCCATTCCCATTCCATGTCATGTTCAATGGAGTTAATGTTTCTGTATGTCATGTCCACTAGAAAATATGTGTTGATTCTATCTGAAGTTGCAAATGCTAGTGTGCTATACTGTATACCATGACATTAAGTAACTAACTGTTGGACAATAATTAACCTTCAGTAGTTTATCTTTGAGGAAAAGCTTTCATAAGATACATTCAGCAATTGTAGTTACTGCACATGCACACTCCAAAATTATGATTGATTACTAGGATACATGATCTAGCAGTTTATGTCCTTTTGAACTTCAGGCCTAACTTTCCATTGAAATCCTGATTGTGCTCTAGGCGTTCCTTGACTTCAGATGCTCTGTTATTGAAAGGCGTGCAAAGTTTAAGCTTTCACAAGCTCTAGAAAGAAAGCATATTGTGGAGGTAAATCATTTGGATATTCTGCCTTGTTTGGACAACAAAAGGTCGATGGTTAATTTGCTTAGTCCTGCAGGGCATTGTCATTGGTCTTGACAATTTAGATGCTGTAATTCAAGTGATAAGAGAAACATCAAATCACACCGTGGCAAAGGAAGCTTTAGCAAAGGGTAACGTTTTCTAGTTCAATTTTGTCGGTTTTATTTCATTTAGTCATAATGTTGATCTTTCCATGAGGTAAAATCTAGAAATTGTTCAATGATGTGACTCACACTATCTCCTATTTTCTGTTCTTCTAACCTTAGCTCTACAGTTCTACAACAGTTCCATTAAAAATACCTGGTTGAGTGCTTTTTAGTTGTTATCTTTAACTCACAGGATTCACAGCTATAATGTGGCCAAGCTTAAACAAACATAGTTGCAGGTTGCATTTGTTATCCAACTTCTCCTAGAGATTCCATTGTAGAAACTGGTGTTAAGGCTATAATTGGCTGTGGCAAATTATAATGCGGCCGAATGCTGTACAGTTATTCCTGCATCATGCAAATTTGCAGTACAAGGGCACTAGTATGGACATGTTTTTGTTCAATATTTTCCTTGATTAATTTTGTTACTGGAACTCAAGAATGAAGATTTGATTTTGAGTTCTGCACATAACTAACACTAGCACCACTGTATTCTTATCCTTCTGATTTTTCCATGCTGGTTAATGTTGAAGTGTGTATGTGGATTGCCTAGCCCTTTCCATCAGTTTGGACTTTTGGTTGCGTTGGCTAGTGCATGAAGCTTAACAGTTAACACTGGTTTTGTTTTCAAAGTACCATCAGCGATTATATTAAGAAGAGCAATCAACTATGTGAATGGTTTCTTCATGTATTGACCACATTAACATCCATTATTACAAAGTAGTGACGTCAAATAACGTGCTGATTGATTGACTATATGTGCTTTTGGCAGATCTGTATGTTTTACCCTGAATTACATTTGCAGAATATGGTCTATCTGAGAAGCAAGCAGAAGCACTTTTGGACATTACACTTAGGAAACTTACTTCCCTTGAGGTTGCCATTTATAGATTCCATTTGTCTCACAATTAATCAAAATTATTTACCTATTTGGGGAATCTGAATGGACCTCTGTTTGTTGCAGCGGAAGAAGTTTATTGATGAAGCTAATTCATTGTCGGAGAGCATTTCAAAGTTAAATGAGCTCCTGTCAAGCAAGAAACTTATGTTTCAGGTTCGTCATTTTAAGCTCTTCATCTATTCTGCTTGTTCTATATTTATCTGGCATTATATCCTGTTATCTTCTGAGCTCTATGAACTATTTTCTTGATGTAGGAAAAGTATTAACAATATACCTAAAAATCTGAATTCTCTTCAGTTTTGTTGGTAAAGAATATCAATGCTAACTGTTAACATGTGAGAAAATGAAAACCTGGTGATAAAACTGGTCATTTTCCTGTCATTTCACTTGACTTTCTGTGTCCCTCGCTTTCTCATCTCCTATGTCTCTTTAACTTCTGATTCCTAGATATATCCAAAGGTACTTTTCAAGGGGTACTCATGTTAGTTTCATCAAATAAATAGCATGACAGGCCAAATATCACCTTGCTTTGTCAGGAGTCACTGATATATGTATGATCCATGTGATGGTGCCTTCCTGCCATGCTATTACCTCAGTTGCTGAAAATACAGTATCATTGTGATATCTAGGATGCCTGGTTTACTTTTGACCGGTCGAGCATTTTGTTTCCGTTTGCGGAGAATGATAGAGTTTAGTGATCAAACCAACATAAGAGTTATCACAATCCACAATCAGAACCGATGCCCTTTGACATGCAGGAAGGAGCAGCATGAGTAAACAAATTAATAGTACCAACTCCAGACGCCAATCTAGCTATATCATGAACAACCTATTACACTCTCCTCGAAACCTTGGACACACGAGCACCTGGCAGAAGAAGTAAAACAACCGTGGCCTCATTGCTTACCTGATGAATAACCAATCGATCATCCTTTGAGAAATTAGGGCTTGCATGACCGCCACACTGGACTCTGGCAATGGGCTAATGGCATAGATGCATAGTCGAAGGCCCTCCAGGCATGCGAGGACGTCCCCTAACTCTGCACTAGAACATGCTGGCAGAACATGCTATGCCGTTAAAACAACTTAAGCTCGTGAGTCCCAAATTACCATACCTGCACTTGAAGCACCATCAGTTTGGTTAAACAAGGTATCCACATTTCATTTTCACCCACCCCTCTGGTGGGGATTTCCACTTAGGCTTGTCCAGGGAGTTCTGGCATGTGATACATTGTCCCAATTATTCTCCTGCCAGACCCTTCGCCTTTCATTGTTAAAACTTGATTTGTCCTGTTCTCAGTGACTCGTAGCTTATGAGAAGCGAAACTGTAGCTGTTACTGTATCTTGGCCATCTCCAGAGATTGAATTGTTCTGCAAATGCCATGCTTACCAAAAGATGGAACTGTTCTGCAAATGCTACACTCACCAAAACAGTATCAGAATTTCTGCCTTGTCGACTCGCCGGCGCTAGCAAGCATGTTTAGCAGCCACTCCTTCTGTGTGCAGAACATCTTTCAGCAGAGAGACTCCAGGCTAAACTCATCTCAGCCCACAATGCTCTAGCCTCTTTGTAGCGGAGGAATATGTTCCTGACCTCCATGTGAACACCTTTACTTTCTGTGGCACTTTACAAGTCCAAACTGTTCCTAGCCTTTACTTGGCTCGAACCAGTTAAGAGCTTCTTTAATGACCTGAGCCTGGTGTGCATTGCCCCTCCTAAACATCATACTATCATCTGCAAAAGGCAAATGAGAATTCCCTGTAGCTCTCCCAACAGTTTTTTAGCTACCAACCTCATCATGAATAGTATGAGAGAGTTCTAGCAACAAATAAGAACATGTATGGTGAAAGAGGGCCACCTTGTCGAGCATAGTTTGTGCAGATTCGAGCCACTGTACATTCAATACAACTGGTAGAAAATGCTTTCTAGGCTCTGTAATTTCTTAGCTGTTAATTAACTAGTGTCTGCACTGTTTTTTCCTCTGGGATAAATATCTTCAGATTGCACTCCCAGTTATTAACGCTTTTTTTCTGGTGGGTGTGTTAGCTTATCGAACAAGAAGCAGCTGATTTAAAGAGCAAATTTGCTACCCCACGACGTTCTTTCCTAGAAGATTCAGCAAACGGCGAAGTTGATGATATGGATGTTATTCCTAACGAAGAAATGCTTTTGGTAAGAAACACAAATATGTATTAATGTACCCTTATGGTCCTAGGTAGATTTTTGCTGAACCCATTTTCCTTTTCTTACTTATGTTTGCACCTCTCTTAACCTGACAACATTTGGCACCTGAAGATTCTTAGCGAGAAAGGCTATCTTAAGCGGATGAATCCCAACACCTTCAATTTACAAAACCGGGGGACAATTGGAAAATCTGTTGGAAAGATGCGAACGAATGACAATATGTCGGATTTCATTGTCTGCCAAACACATGACCATATTCTTTATTTCAGGTATGTGAACCCTTATTGGGAAAATTCCTCTTCTATTGGAATTGAACTGTTTCAGACAGGGCCTTCCTGTGTATGTGGGGAAGTGATTCATAACTTTTATATAGTGTTTTCAGTCAACTAGAATGTTCAACCGAGTCCCTTCAAGTTCATTCCATTACTATTGTTTACAGCTTGTCTGGAATAGTGACATTTGAATTGCCCTTCATAAGCTATGACACTCTACCAATTAAATAATATCTTGAAAACCAAAATATACTCTTGAAATATGGTTTTGCATTTGAAGCAGTTCACATGGCTTGCCTGAATTTAAAATTTAAATTATGTTTCATTGTTTTGTTCTCTCATGTAACTGGATTATTGAACGATGTTTGATTCAGTGACAAGGGGATAGTATACTCTGAACGTGCTTATAAGATACCTGAATGCACAAGAGTTGCTGCTGGGACTCCATTAGTACAGGTACAGGGCTTGATAATATGCCATGCTAATGCAATTTAGCAGATGACAAACTGACCGACCATTACTTTGATTGTTCGTCTTCAGCTGCTCAATTTGTCTGATGGGGAGAGAATAACCTCCATTGTTCCTGTGAATAAATTTGTTGAAGACCAATATTTAGTGATGCTGACTGTTAACGGCTATATCAAGAAAGTTCCTCTTAATGCCTTCGCGTCAATCAGGTCAACAGGAATCATTTCAATGCGCCTGGTATACTAGCTCATGTGTCTGTTTCTTCTGAATAACATACTTCTGGGTTATCTTGAATTTGTGATGTATCATTTACCATTTTAATATGTTAGGTTCCCGGCGACGAGCTCAAGTGGGTCCGTCTCTGTAGGGATGACGACCTTGTTGCTTTGGCTTCACAAAGTGGGATGGTTATAGTCAACACATGCAACAAGGTAGGATGCAAAAATGCATCTCTGTGTATTGTATTTTTTGTGATTAACTGATGCTTGCGAAGTCGAATGACCAATGGTGCAAGTGGAGAAAATGTTGACTGAACTGGTTTTCCATGTGATAGAAAGTTATATACTCCAAAATTTAAGGTGTGTCGATTTTCATGCAAGTCAAACTTGTGTATGTTTGACTGAGATTATAGAATAAAGTATGAACATCTACAATACAAAATAAATAAAATATGAAACTACTTTTCATGATGAATCTAATTATACAAATTTGGTACTGTAGATATTGATATTTTTATCTAAAAACTTGGTCAAACACGCACAGGTTTGACTTTTGAAAAACCTAATACACCTTATATTTTGGAACGGAGGGAGTATGACGAAAGAAATATTGGGGCTTATTTTGATTTCTCAAATCACATGTTCGCAGATATCTGATAAATGATTGAGCTGAGCATGCCATTGTTCAGAAATATCAGTTCAAATAATTTTATCTAAAGCCTATCACTAATTTCAGCAAGTATTATCTTTCTTGTGTTATGCTAGTGACTTTAAATGTTTCAGAAGTGACAAGCAATAATACTTGACTTTAAATGTTTCAGAAGTGACAAGCAATAAAGAATAGATATTTCTTCTGTTCTTTTATTGTCTGTTTCTTGTTAGAAATGATATTTTGTCTCCTTTGGATTTGTTTGCCTGCTGCTTCATGTGTACCATTTTTTCTTTGCCAATTCACTGACATCTATTCTTTATATTTAATTATATTTGCTCCACATCCCAGCTTCGTCCGCATGGAAGAACTACAAGAGGTATGGGTGCAATGAGGCTAAAGGAAGATGACAAGATGGCAGCCATGGATATAATTCCATCGACAACCCATACAATGCCTGGAAAAACTGTCAGCAGGTAGTTTGGCACCAATTTTTTTGAATTTTAAAAATCAGCTCGTAATTAGCAAGACCAGATGGATGAAGTTCATCAAAATTTAACAGTTCAGTAAAATAATAAGGAAGAAAATTTGTTCTTTCAAGAAATCCAATGCATTGATGGTAGGTGAATTGTATTCAGTTTGGCTTGTCTCAATGCATTTAAAAAGTATCCTCTTTGACAGTGCTTTTTGATGCCAGTGGTTTGTGCAACTTTGCAGTCTGAACTGCCTTCCGGCTACTGCCCAATCACTGACCAAATTATCTTTGAACTATTTATGCATTCCAGGGTCAGAGACTTGAGTCCTCCATGGCTGCTCTTCATAGCTGAAAATGGTTATGGGAAGCGTGTGCCCCTAAATGCTTTCCGTCAATCAAGCTTCAATAGAGTAGGCTTGCGAGGCTACAAGGTATAGTAAAGTTTCTGATTTACCGTGTTCAGCGAATCGTTTTGTCTAGAGTACCTCATATTGAATAAAACGTGAAGTACACCTTGGAACTTGTAGCTTCTGTTGTCACTGAAATTTGTCACGCCTAAAAGATTCAAGTACATTTAACCTGAAAATAACCTTCAGATGGTTACATCATTCATCTGAGCTTCATGGAGTTGTTGATAGTATATGCTATTTTGGCTTGCAGCTTCCAGAAGATTGCCGCTTAGCTGCTGTGTTTGTCGTTGGGGAACCGACTGGTAACTTCTGCTGCAGTCCTTTTTTGTTTCCTAACGACAGATAAGCTTTGTTTTAACATGTTGATTTTTTGTGTGTACAAATCAAATGACAGATGACGATGCAAGTGAGGAGCAGGTTGTTTTAGTTAGCCATGGTGGCACTGTAAACAGAATCAAGGTCAAAGATATATCCATCCAGGGTCGTGGGGCAAAGTAATACTCGCTCTCCCTCTCTCTCTCTCTCCAAGTTTATAATGTAATCTAAATGCTTCTGCCGAGTATTTCAAAGCCGAGATGTTCCTTGTTTCAAGCATTGATCTAGGACAAGCTCTGTAGTATTCAAGTTCTTCTCGCATTCCCTTAAAGGTCTATTGTCAAATGCTACCTCTAGTTGTGTTTACCTCATGCACGTTTTAGATCACTAAATCACAGACCTCTAGTTGTGTTTACCTCATGCTTGTACACTCGACACTAATTGCTCTGCTTGGTGTGCCACAGGGGAGTAATTCTGATGAGGCTGGAGCATGCTGGGAAGATCCAGTCAGCTTCACTAATATCAGCCACAGCCGCGGAAGAGATCTTGGAAGATTGATTCAGCTTACATTACAAGACGGAAGAAGTAGATTCTGGTGGTTCGTGTTGCATTCCAAGCTGGGGAGAGCTGCAAATTTTGTTATGTTGGGTGGCTCATGCTGTTCTCCAGTAGAAGCTAGGAATGACATCGTGATTTGACGCTGATTCGGCGGGGTAGAAGTAGAACTCTGGCTGCCATTAACTTTTGTCTAGAAACTGATGTACTACTCATCATGCCATTAGCAGTCGATGTAAATCTTGCACGCTGGGTTGCAAAATTTGTTTCTCTATGGTCAGAGATACCCCTTCTGTTATCAGTGCTCTTATCCCACTGGCGTTGAGTGATGCCTTTTTTTTGGAAGGTGGAACACCTAGCATTCCATTAAGTGGTGGTTACCGTCATCCGCAGCATAGTTTAACATGAGGGGGTAGTTTGGAAGTCACACGGAAATGGCCTTCCATCACAGCCCTAGCACCTTGACCGCCTAGCAAATGTTAGATCCAAAGCTTGTTTCAGAGCACATAGTTTGTGGCGAAGAAGATTCATTTAAAAACCCATTGAATACAGAACCAAAACTGCCTGCCCCTAACTTCTTTGTGAATTTTGTTGTGGCACGCTGTCAATCAGTGTATCTAAATGCAGTGATTCTGTTACAACCTTGAACACCATCCAGTATACAGCTAGTGCTCTTTTGTTTCTCCAAATCTTTACCTTTCTCCAGTTGAATTGATAGTGCCACCACATTGTAATGCGGTGCAAGAACAGTTACTCAGGCAAACTTGTGCGCAGACACTCACGCTTGCAACAGCTTTTACTTTTGAGGCATTCTCGGGCAACTCAATGCATGGCACAGAGTAGAACTTGTCTGCAGTGTAAGGGAATATTTCTCGAGCACCCAGTGGTTCTATCTTCTACTCCCTCTGTCCCATAATGTAAAATGTTTTTTAACCCTGGTGTAGTGTAAAAAATCGTCTTATATTATGGGACGGAGGGAGTAGCTCCCAATCTTTTGGGGATGTTATGGTGAAGCCCTCCATGCAATTGCAATATGGAAGTGTGTTATCATTGCAAATTGTGAAAGGGCCACTACCCATTCCAAAATCTTTGTCAAGTGTGTGGGGTAACTTTCCGCTGCTGCAAAAAGGCAGACCCCAGCAATGCTGCCCAGGCCCCATCACCTCTGGTTGTGGCTTCCGCTTGGGCGGTGAGGCAGCAATTTGTTTGGCTAGGTGATGAGTATAATTCCGACCATTCCCCCCGAGAGCTGGAAGGTGAACTCGTTGGCATTCAGGCGCCTGTTCCCCGTGTGGCCTGTTCCGCTCAGTCCAGCAGCTCCATTAACAGGCAGATGGTGCGCATCCTCGTTTTCTCCGGCAAGTTATTCAGGTGGAGATCGGGCACTTATAAGTTCTGTGCCTTGTGGCCGCACGCGAGCGCATAAGTTCCACTTCCACACCGCCGCCTCATGATATTCGTACACGAGGGATGATGTTTCGCCACATCCAATGATGTCCTATCTCTCCCTGGGCAGTTCTTTTTCCAGATCGAGCTCCTAACTTTCTCCTTCCAACCCGCAGCTGTAGATAACTTTGTATGTCGACTTAACAGAGAGCAATCCCTTGGGTGTCGCAATGACACGCAGGCGCTGTATAGTTTGCTCGCACAAGGGACCTTCTCGTCTTTCTGAGGTGTGCCTTTGAGCAGCTCCATTCTTATCCTCATCAAAAAAGCATATCGTACTATCTTCTTTCCCAGGTGCTACTAACAAATGCGCAAATAAAAGTGGAGCAGTGCTGAAATATATACAGGAATAGATAGGTAGATAGATGCTTGAACACTTATTACGAAATTGAACAGGACTCTCTTTAGCTGTTTACTTCACAAACATCTTAGGGCTCGAATACAATAAAACAATAGTATGACAGTGAAACCACAGCCGGAGCTGGCTCAGTAACTGTTGATCTCAGGAAAATACACAGTACATACGGGAATAGCATAGCACCATCCCATCCCAACACAATCCCTAGGTACCCGGTGATTCAATCGTCCATCCAAAGCGCTCCTAGCTCCTTCAAAATCTTGACGAAAATTTAGGGCTGCAAGTGCGTTCAAATGGATGGCATTAATGAACTGACAAACAAGTCATTGTAAATAAATTTCACAGATGGGAGACTGCGTCCCTCTTCTAGAGAAGGAAGTTTTGAAGACAACCACCGAGAAGGAAAGCCTATGCATACCTTGCTGGCAATGTTGCTGGACAGCCAGTCCAGGCCTTCATACAGTCCCTCCCCTGTTGTAGCACAAGTGCTCTGGATGTACCTGCAAGCAACAACAACAACAATTTATTACTCCCTCCGTAAAGAAATATAAGAGCACCAACATGCATTACAAAGCCAAAGGGCAGCAGATCAATTTCATTTTCTTCACACAAGTACTGTAAAATTATTATATGTGTTGGTTGGGGCAAATGAGCCAGTTATAACGACAAGGATGACGATCATATATATCTTAAATTACAGAAAAGACAAGCAAGGGAAGTCTGCGCATGGCTACCAGTGTCGCTGGCGAAGGGAGTGCAGGCCAAGCTTATCAGTGATCTCAGCAGCATTCATGGCATTTGGAAGATCTTGCTTGTTAGCAAACACAAGCAGCACAGCATCACGTAACTCATCCTGCAATCAGTGAACATGTCAACTGTGAGCACTCGAAATCGCTAGGATAAAGTACAACAAGTAATGCAGATGGGACCGTTGCGTAGTGTAAGAATTTACCTCATTCAGCATCCTGTGGAGCTCATCCCTTGCTTCAACAACACGGTCCCTATCGTTGCTGTCCACAACAAAGATGAGACCCTGTGTGTTCTGGAAGTAATGCCTCCACAGTGGCCTGATCTGTTTTTACAAACATGCTAAACATTAGAATCCATTTTAACAAAAGCTGCGTGACAAATCCAGAGAAGGGAGATACGAGCTCTATATTGTTCCATAGTGTATTAGAAATTAGGTGTGAGATACTAGTACATCATACATTGCAGGTACTATAAAAACAATTCCTATATTGTTCCATAGTGTATTAGAAATTATGTGCGAGACACTGGTACATCATACATTGCAGGTACTATAAAAACAATTCCTATATTGTTCCATAGTGTATTAGAAATTATGTGTGAGATACTGGAAAATCATACATTGCAGGTACTATAAAAACAATTCAGTTTCAAGGCGCATCATATGTTATTTATGTACCTTGTCCTGACCCCCGACATCCCAGACAGTGAAGCTGATGTTCTTGTACTCCACAGTTTCAACATTGAACCCTGTATTCGGAGGAAAGACAATTTTGAGAAAAACACAGAGAACATGTATTGCAGATTAACAAATGTCCATATCTGACCTACAGTATAATATAATTTGCATGAAAGGACAAGATGGTCTAGCCTTTCAGCACAGTCCATAAAATGCACATGAGGATATTATACTGGCAAATAATATCATCCAATGGCATACGAAGCAAGCAGTCGATTTACAAAAGGCAATATTAAGTCAACTTCAGTGTACTTTGAGATAGGGTAGCTAGTTGGTTGTAGTGGGCTTTTAATTACTCACTGGATGCTCCAAAACTGCATGAGCGTTACTATCAATGACTTCCTGTTGGCATATAGGCATTTGTTTGTTACTATCAATGACTTCCTATTGGCATGTAGGCATTTGTTTAAAGGGAAACTTGACCATACCAAAGTAACTGGAACTTCGCCAAAGGACATCCAGCTCAGGACCGATTTTCTTACGTTTATATGGTTGTAAGAAAGAAATGCAACAACCGGTAAATCTGGGACTTGTCTGTCGTTATGTCAATATATATCCCTATGAGCAGCATAAGTGCACTGCCCGTGACCTGCAGAGAGATCCTAATGAACAAAAACTACTTAACCATTTTTTAGATCATCCAACTACCTAGCCATTAATAGCTTCATATTGATATTCTAGCAGTTATTTTGCAAAACTTGCGTTTCGAAATAGCACCGGCTGGGATCACATTGCCAAGCATTTGCATGTTCCGCTACAGATTCCCAATTTAAGCAATAACTTGGTATGAATAAATAGGCAGGAATCATGCGATGCGCGCAGGACCGGTGCTCACCGATGGTGGGGATGGTGGTGACGATCTCGCCGAGCTTGAGCTTGTAGAGGATGGTGGTCTTTCCGGCGGCGTCGAGACCCACCATCAGGATCCGCATCTCCTTCTTGGCGAACAGGCGGCTGAACAGCTTGGTGAACGTGAGCCCCATCTCCTCTCCTCCCGCGTAGGTGCTCTTCCTCCCGGCTCGCCTCTCCTGCAACACGGAATCACGATCCCCACGCGTCAGACGGCATCCCATTTCGCTAGATCTAAACGCGGCGCGCCAGATCCGGGCCCCAACCGAACGGCCCCGGGATCACCGATCGCCATGCGCCCGGCCCCGCGATCTACGCGCCGGGCACGGGATCCGCATGCGGATCCAGCGCGCGGCGAGGAGACGTCGGTGCGGGAATGGCCATGGATCCCTGCGAGATCTACCGAACCGGCGACCCGCTCGGCGTGATCCACCGACGGAAAGGACGGATCTCGCGAATGGAGGAGCGCGCCCGCAAAGGGGAGGGAGGGGGAGGGGGAGGGGGTGGATCCAGGGAGGCGGGTCGGTCACCTGATCGGGGGAATCGCTCGATCCGCGGTGGGTTCGCCGGCGCCGGAGCCGGAGAAGGTGGGCGGAAACAGGAGGTCGCGAGAGAGAAGGGGGGAGGGAGAGAGTGGCCTTTGCGTTGGGGCCTGCGGCGTCGTATTTAAGCGACGCGAGGGTGGAGAGCCAGCGCTTGTGTTGTACGGGTCGCGTCGGTTGAACGCGTCTCGCTCTATCGACACCTTTTCCATTGCCCGCAACAATAATTTCCTCACCAGTTCAAATAAAAAAACAGTAATTTCCTCGCTCACCTTTTCTTTTCTTACAATATTATTAGTTAGAATGACAAAAAAAAGAGACAATATTGGCATTCTTTTGCCAAATTAAGATTAAGAAACACCATGTGGTATGTTTTTGCTTTCTTTTAGAAAGACACAGGAAATGTTGATTCCTGGTCCATCGCGACCGGGAACAATGCTTGAGCCCGGTGTCTACCTGCTAGGTGAGCCCATATTAGTTGGTATGGTTTGAATGCCCCTTCATGGTCGCCACTCCCCAAAGTGTCTCGTTCTTGTTTTCTTCATTCTTGACTTGGTCTCCCTTTGTATCGGACACGGGAGACATGCAGAGAAGGTGGTGATCTAGCCTTGCCATGGATAGGGTCTCCTTTCACAAGCGTCATTGTGAGCACCGCCTTCACCAACTCAACCCTCCTGTGCAAATGCCATAAGAGTTGCCAGCGAGAGTTGTGGTTGGCTCAATTTCATTAAAATGCGTTTTTTGGATCAAATTCATCAGCTCCCGCGTCACCATTTTGAACAAAGTGAAAAAACACTTCCAACACTGGTCACTCTCATGCCCGGTTTTGCGCTCTTCCCGATCTGGACCCCGGACTCCCCTGCCTCCTGCGTGTGGATGCAACTGCGTCCAGGAATCATCATCCACGCCACTCAACCGCTACAGATTAGTCTCATCTTCCACCTTGATTGAGACCATGGGATACGTGGCGGGCTTCTTGCATGGATGAGCTCATGACAAAGCAGGCATCCCACGCGGAGGAGCGTGTGCACCATGGAGGGTTGCCGGCGCGGAGGAGGGCGGCAATGGGGAGGCAGGGTTGCGGTGGGCAGGGCGACTAAGAGAGAGGTCGACTGAGCTTGAGAAAGATGGAGCGGTCATATGAGAGAGAGAGAGAGAGAGGATAGAGCTTCGGTGAGACGTCAGATTAAAAGAGAGGGCGATTTGAGAAAGATTGAGAGTGAGACAAGAGCGGGAGGTTGGGACGGAGGTTGAGAGATTGAGATAGAAGTGAGAGAGGTTTATGGTGATATGTGGTTGCTGTTTATACATAATTATAAATATTCCGTTTGCTGCTATTTATGGTTGTTGCTTATGTATTGGTGCTAAACATTTGTATTGTTGCTATCGAATACAACGACAAGCATCACCGTGTTCAAAAATCAATTTCCAGATTTGCATGAAATTGGTACGAGTGTAGGTGCACTTATTGTTCATCGCTTAATATCATGGTCACTAGTATAGATGATCTTTTGCAATGTAGATCTGCTAAAAACATGGTTGTGCCTTGTGGAATTAATATGAAGATGGTGTGATGATCAGGACAGCTAAGAGTTGCTTGGTTGAGAAAAAAACACTTCTTGATGCTTTTGATTGATGATTTTGAACATGAGATGGTAACTGATAACCCTTATTCTTATCGTGTTATGGTATAATTTAGTAACTTTGTTGTTTTTTAAGAGATCAATGACTTGTACTAGCATCATTCTGATTGGTGATTTTGAACATGAGATGGTAACTAATAACACTTATTCTTCCCGTGTTATGGTATAATATAGTACTACCTCCGTCCCATAATGTAAGACATTTTCTGATACTATTGCAGTGTCAAAAAAACGTTTTACATTATGAGACGGAGGGAGTAAATTTGTTTAATTTAAGAGATCAATGACTTGTACTAGCATCATTCCACTCACATCACTACCAAAAAGTCTTAAGACAACCTAGTCGCTTGGTTCAAATTGTCTAGAAGTCAAAATCCATGCCATCTGTTAGATTGTCCAAGGTGCTACCCGAACATCTGGGATGCATCATAGATGCCCGGCTAACCCAATCGAAGACAATATAAGGTTTATATCCAAGTGAGACCATATGGAATCCACCCCCAGTGTCCGATGGCAGCTCATATATGCTGCCCGGATAGTTAAACAAAGCAATGTTTTCATCTGGCATGTCCAAGCCGTGTCTGACTGCAAGTCATATGTCTAGAAATCTCATAACTAATACTAGTAGTTTTTTCACTTAGACGGACCATCCGAGATTCATCCCGGACGTCCAGGCATCCTCCGGACTCACCATGTTTCTACCAGGGCAACCAGGCGATGCCTCATATGTCTTCGTTCTTAGTTGTGCTATTTGAAAGTTAGAGGTCCCAAATATCCCGGTTGCTACCCGGACGTCTAGACCCTTATAGAAAATAGCCAACCGACTTTGTTTTTTGGTCACTATATATACCCCTCTAACACTCTAGTAGAGGGTTGCCACTTCATTACAAGACACCTGAAGAACACCAGGTGCTCCCTCTCACCCCCCACCATGAAATCTTAGCTCCTGGAGAGACTTTTGAGAGTTCTTGAGAGAGATTTCACCAAGTGATAGATCCACTCCCTCTACCTCTTTTGACCAAATCAAGTTGTGATTTGATCAAGTATTGATTTCCCATATTTGGTCTTGTTACTTTTGGAGGTTGGAGACTCCTAGGCGGTAGGAGTTCTTCGGAGATGAACCGATTGTTGTGATGACCCCCGTAAAGTTTGTGAAGGTTTGTAGGGAACCTCAAGGTCTAGACCAGCGTTTGTGAATTGCACTCATATATCCCATGGAGAATAGGGTGAGCCTTCATTGTGTTGGTGTGTTTTCGTGGTAACATCCATCCCTCCAACGGTGACTACCTCCCCTCAAAGGAAGTGAACATCGGGATACATCCTTATGTCGAGAGTTTCGGTTATCCCTAACCCTAACTCCTTACTTGTGGTTACTTTGTTACCTTGTCCTTGCAATTGATATATCACATTGTGTTGTTTAGCTTTTACATATTGTTGTTATCATTGCTAGTACTTGACTCGCCTTTGCAATTGTTAGGATCACACTTATATTTTCACACTTTCTTAAAATTGCTAATAAGTAATTAAAAAATGTAATTGTACATATTCACACCCCCTCTAGGTCCATCTTGATCTTTTTAGTTTGTGTGGATGTTTTCTATTGATCCGAGTTAAGTTTTGTTAGTTCTTGCTAGACAGTCAAGAACATTGTTATCAACAAATGTACACATAACTAAGCTATGACAAATACTCAAAATTTGGAACATTATAGTTTGTTGGTATTCATGTAATTAAGACCTACATAATAATGAAACTTTTGTGTCATACCCTCAAAATTATAGGTGTATATCCTAGAGGTTAGAGAGTTGGAGTTTATTTGAAAAAGCTTTAGAAGATCCCGGGCGCAGCAAAGGTAACACAACTTAGGTCACAATTTATGTAGCTTGATTAGCCACATGTGAGATGTATGTGCTCCCGGGCGCAGCAAAGCGCGTCGGATCATCTGGTATTATACATAAGCAAATCCTTTCAAGAGCCCCTTTACAGGAATAAGAAATTACATTCAAGTTCCTAAAAAACAACACCATCTTTCTTTTGCATCCCTCCGCGGAGCGCCCAGAGCTCATTGTTTCCTCCAAACCTTCGAAGCAATGTGGTTGAAACATAGTAGCCTGTAAAAGCAACGACATGTAAGTTGTTGATGTAGACCCGATCGCAGAGATGAGTCCGGTGGAGGAGTTCACACCCAGCTTGCACAGGTAGCTGTATCAAATCCAAATAATCTTTACACGATTTCCAATAAAATAAAGATCATCAATTAAAGGTATAAAAAGTAATATAAATATACTAGAATAACAAAAGATGAATTCTCAGAGAGGGAACTCCGGAAGGGTGTCCTGATCTTCACATCGTAGGATCAAATCAGGGAGGGTAACTAGCTGTGAGTACCCGGGATAACTAGCTTTAACCATCATGGTTGGATGAGACTCCTGTGTCGGGGAAGGCTATCTGAAGCTGCAAGAACTTTGAAATGTTGTCCGTACAATCACAGAATCACAAAGCAGGACAAACTCACATAAAATGTCTAGAACCATAGAGCATGAATTATGGGGAACTAGAGGCTCCTTCTCGTGGATCCGGATGAACTCACAAGAGCAAAGGTGAGAAGAGTCTCTCCCGGTCTCACTGCATAAGCTTGTAGCTGAATGATTTGACAAAAGGTTCTCTAAAATGATTTGTAACTAGGACAATACCACTTAGATAGGTGTGAAAGGATTCCAAATAATAACCATCTTTGCATGGATTCCTTGGGGGATAGTAAGCAGTCAACTTGGAGAGTCATTGGCAAGCTTCTTGAATTCTCATGCATCATTGATAATGTGTTCAACTTCCACCCAAATGGTCATGAATTTTGATACACTGCTCCAAATGATGCAAGATTTTTTGGGTTGAAAGTAGACTTCAATGATATTCTGGTGGTATAGCACATTGTCATGTTTCATCTTGCAAATGATTGCGGGATAGCAAAAGATCATAGGCACATTCCGGAACTTGAGATTTATATCCAAAACTTGTTTCGACAAACTTTATTTCTTCATAAGCTCAAAGATTGTTGACTTCCCTCAACTTGTCCTAAGTTCAGACAACAGCAAAGGTGATGAACGCACAACCATTTCATCAGTTTTATATGGAAAATTAAGTTAGCGTTCAACCAATTAGTTACTTGTTTGGCGCGACTTCTTGTGATTGGACGCATAGTTGTTGGAGTCTTGTCGATGGCAGTGATGTCCTCATCATCCTTGCCCTCTTAAAAAGAGTCGTCCTCGATTCTGATGGGCCAAAGTATGGAGAAAGGTCGGAGGCATGGAAAGATGGATCGACTGCATACTTCATTGGAAGGTTAATCTTGTAGGCATTATCATTTATCCTCTCAAGCACTTTGAATGGGCCATCTCCACATGGTTGCAACTTGCACTTCCTTTGATCCGGAAAATGATCCTCCCGCAAGTGCACCCACACAAGATCTCCTTCTTAAAACAAAATATTCTTTCTTCCCTTATTTGCTCATTTTGCATATTGCCTAGTCATCTCTCAATGTTTTCCTTGGCCCTCTCATGAATTCAACCCGCTTTTTGTGCATCAAGGTTGGACTATTCCTGCAATGGTAAAGGCAAAATATCTATGGAAGTAGCAGGTTTGAATCAATATACAATCTCAAATGGACAAAGTATAGTGCTTGAATGTATTGCCTTGTTGTATGCAAACTCCACGTGAGGTAGACACTCTTCCCACATCTTCAAATTCTTATTTAAAACTATTCTTAGCATCATGGATAGTGTGCAGTTTACAACTTCGGGTTGTCCATCTGTTTTTGGGTAACGTGTGGTGGAAAAGAGTAGTTGGCTCCAAGCTCTGCCCACAAAGTTATCCAAAAATAGCTCATGAGCTTTGTGTAATAGTCGGAACAATGGTATGTGGCACTTCATGTAGCAACACAACTTTCATTGAGAAATAATTAAGTAGTATGTGAAGCTTTTGTGACATGGAATAAAATGAGTCATCTTGCTAAACCTATCAACCACCACAAATACCGACACTCCCTCCTTAGTACATGGTAAACCAAGAAAGGAGTCCTTAGAAATATCTTCCCAAGGTGTACTAGGAATTGATAAAGGCGTATGATGTCCATGAGGGGATTAAGTGTGACTCTAGCTTTGTGGCAAATCTCACAACACAACACATAGCGTGCCTCGTCCTTGGCCAAAAAGAACTCGTCAACCAACAGACTCTAGGTTTTCTTAGCTCCAAAATGCCCCATGCGACCACCAGCGCGAGTCTCGTGCAAAAGTAACAAAGAACGGAACAATTTAGGATGCACAATTTTTTAGCTTGAAACAAAAAACCTTCGTGCAGGTGGAACTTTTCCCGACCTTTTCCATCACTACATTTGGTGTATGGTTCCGAAAAATATGGGTCTAGTTCCTTCATGCGTTGTAACTCAAGAAGTTTGGTATCAAGATGTGAGGGTAAAATATGACGTATAGACAAAGCACCATGTACAACATTGTACTCCCCTTTATTGTATTGGACAATTCAGGGAAATGACTATATGAATTCACTCCACTTCGCATGTCGATGACTTAGTTTTATTTGACCCCTAAGATGCTTAAAAGTCCTATGGTCAAAGTGTATAAAAAATTCTTTAGACCATAAAGAACGTTGCAATGTTTCCAAAGCTCTCACAAGTGTGTATAATTCTTTTACATAAATAGAATAACTAAGAGCTGGACCACTTATTTTCTCACTAAAATATGCACTGGCCAACCTTTTTGCATGCATACTCCTCCTATACCAAGAACACTCACATCACATTCAATTTCAAAATATTTACCGAAGTCAAGCAGTGCAAGGAATGCTGCAGATGTCAACTTAGCCTTCAATTCTGGGAAGGCCTTCTCTTGTATTTTGCCCAACTTGAAGGGAATTTCTTTCTTTGTTAGCTCACTCATTGGAGCAACGATGGTGTTGAAGTCCTTCACGGACCGATGATAGAAACCAGCAAGCTCAAGAAAGTTTCCATACTTGGCTGATATTTTGTGGTGGGAGTGATATGTCTGCTACCTCTTGAGCACTGCGTTGGTTTTCCCTTGAAGAGGAAAGGGTGATGCAGCAGAGCAGCATAAGTATTTCCCTCAGTTTTTGAGAACCAAGGTATCAACCCAGTAGGAGGCCACGCACGAGTCCCTCGCACCTATACAAACAAATAAACTCCTCGCAACCAACGCGATAAAGGGGTTGTCAATCCCTTCACGGTCACCTACGAAAGTGAGGTATGATAGATATGATAAGATAATATTTTTGGTATTTTTATGATAAAGAGAAATAAAGATGCAAGTAAAATAAATAGCAAAGGAAATAACTAAGTATTGGAAGATTAATATGATGGAAAATAGACCCGGGGGCCATAGGTTTCACTAGAGGCTTCTCTCGAGAGCATAAGTATTAGGTGGGTGAACAAATTACTGTTGAGCAATTGACAGAATTGAGCATAGTTATGAGAATATCTAGGTATGATCATGTATATAGGCATCACGTCCGAGACAAGTAGACCGACTCCTGCCTGCATCTACTACTATTACTCCACACATCGACCGCTATCCAGCATGCATCTAGAGTATTAAGTTCAAGAGAACAGAGTAACGCTTTAAGCAAGATGACATGATGTAGAGGGATAAACTCATGCAATATGATATAAACCCCATCTTGTTATCCTCGATGGCAACAATACAATACGTGCCTTGCTGCCCCTACTGTCACTGGGAAAGGACACCGCAAGATTGAACCCAAAGCTAAGCACTTCTCCCATTGCAAGAAAGATCAATCTAGTAGGCCAAACCAAACTGATAATTCGAAGAGACTTGCAAAGATAACCAATCATACATAAAAGAATTCAGAGAAGATTCAAATATTGTTCATAGATAAACTTGATCATAAACCCACAATTCATCGATCTCAACAAACACACCGCAAAAGAAGATTACATCGAATAGATCTCCACAAGAGAGGGGGAGAACTTTGTATTGAGATCCAAAAAGAGAGAAGAAGCCATCTAGCTAATAACTATGGACCCATAGGTCTGAAGTAAACTACTCACACTTCATCGGAGAGGCTATGGTGTTGATGTAGAAGCCCTCCGTGATCGATACCCCCTCCGGCGGAGCTCCGGAAAAGGCCCCAAGATGGGATCTCGTGGATACAGAAAGTTACGGCGGTGGAATTAGGGTTTTGGCTCCGTATCTGGTAGTTTGGGGGTACGTAGGTATATATAGGAGGAAGGAGTACGTCGGTGGAGCAACGTGGGCCCCATGAGGGTGGAAGGCGCGCCGGGGGGGTAGGCGCGCCCCCCTACCTCGTGCCTTCCTCGTTGATTGCTTGACGTAGGGTCCAAGTCCTCTGGATCATGTTCGTTCCGAAAATCACGTTCCCGAAGGTTTCATTCCGTTTGGACTCCGTTTGATATTCTTTTTCTACGAAACCCTAAAATAGGCAAAAAAACAGCAGTTCTGGGCTGGGCCTCCGGTTAATAGGTTAGTCCCAAAAATAATATAAAAGTGTATAATAAAGCCCAATAATGTCCAAAACAGGATATAATATAGCATGGAACAATAAAAAATTATAGATACGTTGGAGACGTATCAAGCATCCCCAAGCTTAATTCCTGCTCGTCCTCGAGTAGGTAAATGATAAAAACAGAATTTTTGATGTGTAATGCTACTTGGCATAATTTCAATGTAATTCTCTTAATTGTGGTATGAATATTTCAGATCCGAAAGATTCAAGACAAAAGTTTAATATTGACATAGAAATAATAATACTTCAAGCATACTAACTAAGCAATTATGTCTCTTCAAAATAACATGGCCAAAGAAAGTTATCCCTACAAAATCATATAGTCTGGCTATGCTCCATCTTCACCACACAAAGTATTCAAATCATGCACAACCCCGATGACAAGCCAAGCAATTGTTTCATACTTTTGGTGTTCTCAAACTTTTTCAATCTTCATGCAATACATGAGCGTGAGCCATGGACATAGCACTATGGGTGGAATAGAATGGTGGTTGTGGAGAAGACAAAAAGGGAGAAGCTAGTATCACATCAACTAGGCGTATCAACGGGATATGGAGATGCCCATCAATAGATATCAGTGTGAGTGAGTAGGGATTGCCATGCAACGGATGCACTAGAGTTATAAGTATATGAAAGCTCAACAAAAAGAAACTAAGTGGGTGTGCATCCAACTTGCTTGCTCACGAAGACCTAGGGCATTTGAGGAAGCCCATCGTTGGAATATACAAGCCAAGTTCTATAATGAAAATTTCCCACTAGTATATGAAAGTGATAGCATAGGAGACTCTCTATCATAAAGATCATGGTGCTACTTTGAAGCACAAGTGTGGAAAAAAGGATAGTAGTATTGCCCCTTTTTATTAATTCTTTTTTTGGGCCTTCTTTTTTATTTGGCCTTTCTCTTTTTTTATTGGGACAATACTCTATGAATGATGATCATCACACTTCTATTTATTTACAACTCAATGATTACAACTCGATACTAGAACAAAGTATGACTCTATATGAATGCCTCCGGCGGTATACCGGGATAGCAATGATGCATGAGTGACTTATATGAAAGAATTATGAACGGTGGCTTTGCCACAACTAAAATGTCAACTACATGATCATGCGAAGCAATATGACAATGATGGAGCGTGTCATAGTAAACGAACGGTGGAAAGTTGCATGGCAATATATCTCGGAATGGCTATGGAAATGCCATGATAGGTAGGTATGGTGGCTGTTTTGAGGAAGGTATATGGTGGGTGTATGATACCGGCGAAAGGTGCGCGGTATTAGAGAGGCTAGCAATGGTGGAAGGGTGAGAGTGCGTATAATCCATGGACTCAACATTAGTCATAAAGAACTCACATACTTATTGCAAAAATCTATTAGTTATCGAAGCAAAGTACTACGCGCATGCTCCTAGGGGGATAGATTGGTAGGAAAAGACCATCGCTCGTCCCCGACCGCCACTCATAAGGAGGACAATCAATAAATACATCATGCTCCGACTTCTTAACATAACGGTTCACCATACGTGCATGCTATGGGAATCACAAACTTCAACACAAGCATTTCTCAAATTCACAACTACTCAACTAGCACGACTCTAATATCACCATCTCCATATCTCAAAACAATTATCAAGTTTCAAACTTCTCATAGTATTCAACACACTCATAAGAAAATTTTATTATTAATCTTGAATGCCTAACATAATTAAAGCAAATTACCATGCTGTTTTGTAGGACTCTCAAAATAATCTAAGTGAAGCATGAGAGAACAATGGTTTCTATAAAACAAATCTACCAACATGCTCTAAAAGATATAAGTGAAGCACTAGAGCAAAAACTATATAACTCAAAAGATATAAGTGAAGCACATAGAGTATTCTAACAATTTCCGAATCATGAGTGTCTCTCTCAAAAAGGTGTGTGCAGCAATGATGATTGTGGTAAACTAACAAATAAAGACTCAAATAATACAAGACGCTCCAAGCAAAACACATATCATGTGGTAAATAAAAATATAGCTCCAAGTAAAGTTACCGATAGAAGTAGACGAAAGAGGGGATGTCTTCCGGGGCATACCCAAGCTTTGGCTTTTAGGTGTCCTTAGATTATATTGGGGGTGCCATGGGCATCCCCAAGCTTAGGCTCTTGCCACTCCTTGTTCCATAATCCATCAAATCTTTACCCAAAACTTGAAAACTTCACAACACAAAACTTAAAGTAGAAAATCTCGTGAGCTCCGTTAGCGAAAGAAAACAAAACACCACTTCAAGGTACTGTAATGAACTCATTCTTTATTTATATTGGTGTTAAACCTACTGTATTCCAACTTCTCTATGGTTTACTAGCCATAGATTCATCAAAATAAGCAAACAACACACGGAAAACAGAATCTGTCAAAAACAGAACAGTCTGTAGTAATCTGTAGCTAACGCAAGATCTGGAACCCCAAAAATTCTAAAAAAAATTTCTGGACGTGAGGAAATTATCTATTAATCATATTCAAAAAGAATTAACTAAATATAACTTTCCAAATAAAAATGGCAGCAGTTCTCGTGAGCGCTAAAGTTTCTGTTTTTTACAGCAAGATTAAAAAGACTTTCCCCAAGTCTTCCCAACGGTTCTACTTGGCACAAACACTAATTAAACACAAAAAACACAACCAAAACAGAGGCTAGATAAATTATTTATTGAATAACATCAAGGAAAAATATTGGGTTGTCTCCCAACAAGCGCTTTTCTTTAAAGCCTTATAGCTAGGCATAAGATTTCAACGATGCTCACATGAAAGACAATAATTGAAGCACAAAGAGAGCATCATAAAACACGTGAGAAGCGCATCTAAGTCTAACATACTTCCTATGCATAGTCATCTTATAGGCAAACAAATTATCAAGGCAAGCAAAAACTAGCATATGCAAGGAAGAGGAAAGAAACAATAGCAATCTCAACATAATGAGAGGTAATTTAGTAACATGAAAATTTCTACAACCATATTTTCCTCTCTCATAATAATTACATGTAGGACCATAAGTAAATTCAACAAAATAACTATCACATAAAATATTTTCAACACGATCCACATGCATGCAGAGTTGACACTCTTCCAAAATAGTGGGATTAACATTAACTAAAGTCATGACTTCTCCAAACCCACTTTTACCAAAAAATTCATAAGATTGAACATTCTCCAAATATGTGGGATCTAAAGTTGACACTCTTCCAAACCCGCCTATAATATTATTGAAAACATTATAATCAATCTCATATTTATCATGGGGCATGAATAAATTTTCAAGATCATAAGAAGAATCACCCCAATCATGATCATTGCAACACATAGTAGTCATAGCAAAACTAGCATCCCCAAGCTTAGGGTTTTGCATATTATAAGCACAATTGACATTAATAGAATTTATACTATCATCATTGCAATCATGCTTTCTACTCAAAGATTCATCGTGAATTACTCCATAAAGTACTTTATCACAATTTTCAGATTCACGAATTTCAAGCAAAACTTCATAAAGATAATCTAGTGCACAAAACTCACTAGCAATTGGTTCATCATAATTGGATCTCTTAAAAAGATTAGCAAGCGTATGAGGATCCATAGATCTTAGGTTCTCTGTTTAGCAATAAATAAATAACTATTCCAACCAAACGAGCAAACGAGCCAAGTAAGACATCAAAGCAAATGGAAAGATGAACAGAAGAAGGGCGAATAAAACGGCAAGGGTGAAGTGGGGGGGGGGGAGGAAAATGAGAGGCAAATGGCAAATAATGTAATGCGGGAGATAAGGGTTTGTGATGGGTACTTGGTATGCTGACTTTTGCGTAGACTCCCCCGCAATGGTGCCAGAAATCCTTCTTGCTACCTCTTGAGCACTGCGTTGGTTTTCCCTTGAAGAGGAAAGGGTGATGCAGCAGAGTAGCGTAAGTATTTCCCTCAGTTTTTGAGAACCAAGGTATCAATCCAGTAGGAGGCCACGCACGAGTCCCTCGCACCTACACAAACAAATAAACTCCTCGCAACCAACGCGATAAAGGGGTTGTCAATCCCTTCACGGTCACCTACGAGAGTGAGATCTGATAGATATGATAAGATAATATTTTTGTTATTTTTATGATAAAGAGAAATAAAGATGCAAGTAAAATAAATAGAAAAGGAAATAACTAAGTATTGGAAGATTAATATGATGGAAAATAGACCCGGGGCCCATAGGTTTCACTAGAGGCTTCTCTCAAGAGCATAAGTATTACGGTGGGTGAACAAATTACTGTTGAGCAATTGGCATAATTGAGCATAGTTATGAGAATATATAGGTATGATCATGTATATAGGCATCACGTCCGAGACAAGTAGACCGACTCCTGCCTACATCTACTACTATTACTCCACACATCGACCGCTATCCAGCATGCATCTAGAGTATTAAGTTCAAGAGAACAGAGTAACACTTTAAGCAAGATGACATGATGTAGAGGGATAAACTCATGCAATATGATATAAACCCCATCTTGTTATCCTCGATGGCAACAATACAATACGTGCCTTGCTGCCCCTACTGTCACTGGGAAAGGACACCGCAAGATTGAACCCAAAGCTAAGCACTTCTCCCATTGCAAGAAAGATCAATCTAGTAGGCCAAACCAAACTGATAATTCGAAGAGACTTGCAAAGATAACCAATCATACATAAAAGAATTCAGAGAAGATTCAAATATTGTTCATAGATAAACTTGATCATAAACCCACAATTCATCGATTTCAACAAACACACTGCAAAAGAAGATTACATCGAATAGATCTCCACAAGAGAGGGGGAGAACTTTGTATTGAGATCCAAAAAGAGAGAAGAAGCCATCTAGCTAATAACTATGGACCCGTAGGTCTGAAGTAAACTACTCACACTTCATCAGAGAGGCTATGGTGTTGATGTAGAAGCCCTCCGTGATCGATACCCCTTCCGACGGAGCTCCAAAAAAGGCCCCAAGATGGGATCTCATGGATATAGAAAGTTACGATGGTGGAATTAGGGTTTTGGCTCCATATCTGGTAGTTTGGGGGTACGTAGGTATATATAGGAGGAAGGAGTACGTCGGTGGAGCAACGTGGGCCCCACGAGGGTGGAGGGCATGCTTGGGGGGTAGGCGCGCCCCCTACCTCGTGCCTTCCTCGTTGATTGCTTGACGTAGGGTCCAAGTCCTCGAGATCATGTTCGTTCCGAAAATCACGTTCTCGAAGGTTTCATTCCGTTTGGACTCCGTTTGATATTCTTTTCTGCGAAACCCTAAAATAGGCAAAACAACAACAATTATGGGCTGGGCCTCCGGTTAATAGGTTAGTACCAAAAATAATATAAAAGTGTATAATAAAGCCCAATAATGTCCAAAACAGGATATAATATAGCATGGAACAAAAAAAATTATAGATACGTTGGAGACGTATCAATGTCCATTTTGCACCATGATTTCTTACTGCTATTTATAGTGTTTTTAATCAATATAACACTTTGTGGAGCAATTCTAATGCATTTTCTCTCTTAATATGCAAGATTTACATGAAGAGGGAGATTGCCTACAGCTGGAATTCTGGACCTGAGAAAACTATGTCAGAGATACCTATTCTTACATGAAGAGGGAGATTGCCTACAGTTGGAATTCTAGACCTGAGAAAACTATGTCAGAGATACCTATTCTGCACATCTCCAAATTAGTTGAAATTTCATGGAGATTGATTTTGAAATAAATAAAAAATATTGGAGCAAAGGAGTACCAGAGGGGGGCACCCAGGTGCCTACGAGGCACCAAGGCGCGCCCAGCCTCTGGTGCCCATCTTCTGGTATATAAGCCCATTTTCCCTAGAAAAAAAATAAGGGGAGGACTTTTGCGACGGAATGCCGCCGTCTCGAGGCGGAACTTGGGTAGGAGAACTTTTGCTCTTTGGCGGAGCGATTCCACCAGGGACACTTCCCTCCGGGAGGGGAAAATCGAAGCCATCGTCATCACCAACAACCCTCTCATCGTGGGAGGACCAATCTTCATCAACATCTTCACCAACACCATCATATCAAACCCTAGTTTATCTCTTGTATTCAATCTTTGTATCAAAACCTCATATTGGTATCTTGTAGTTGATGCTAGTTGGTTTATTTGGTGGAAGATCAAATGTTCAGATCCATTATGCTATTCAATACCCCTCTGGCCTTGGACATGAATATGATGTGTGAGTAGTCACTTTTGCTCTTGAGGACATGGGAGAAGTCTTGTCATAAGTAATCATGTGAATTTGATATTTTCTTGATATTTTGATGATATGTATGTTGTTGATTCCCCTAGTGGTGTTATGTGAACGTCGACACTGGAATGCATTGTGGAGTAGTAATTAGATGATGGGTTGCTAGAGTGACAGAAGTTTAAACCCTAGTTTATGCGCTATTTCGTAAGGCTGATTTGGATCCATATGTGTAATGCTATGGTTAGATTTGTCCTAATTCTTCTATCGTAGTTGCGGATGCTTGCGAGAGGGGTTAATCATAAGTGGGAGGCTTGTTCAAGTAAGAACAACACCCAAACACCAGTCCACTCACATATCAAATTATCAAAGTAGCAAACATGAGTAAAACGGACATTATGAAAGTGACTAGATGAAATTCCCGTGTGTCCTCAAGAACGCTTAGCTTATTATAAGTGTAAGTGCATCTAGTGCCCCTTAATGATTTTGGTGTATTGAAGACTTATAGGTTAAGGGACTGATGCGTTTGTGAGTGTACACAGGTCTATAAGTCTATGAGGAGTTTGATATTTACAGAGAAAGTCGACCCCTAAAAATGAAGTTCTTCAACCGAAGACTTTGGATTTCTGAAGACTTTCTGAAGACTTTGAAAGTGAAGAAATTGGTGTGACCATGAAGACTTGGTATTCATTCGAGGAACATGAAGCGTGAAGACTTTTGTTTTCATAGTTTCATTTTTCTCTTTCTCGAGTCATAGGAAACACCATACTGTTAAAGGGGTCGAGGAAATACTAAGGAAAAGTTTCCAAGTGATGCTCAACTCAAAATCCTACACCTACCAATCCCTTCGAGTGAAGCCATTGGAAATCTCATGCAGTTCAGTCAACTTCTTCAGTGACAGAGACGAAGTTCTTCTGGTCCCTAAGGAATTTGTTCCGACTGAGGAGTTAGGAATTCGCCAGTGCAGATTGCCTACAAGTGAGGAACATGATAGCCCTGAGGAATTTGATAGTCAAATTTCCGACCGTTGCTGTGCTACGCGCCAGCTGTCCCAAAATATCATTCCACCTAACGGTCATATCATTGAAGGGCATTCATGTCTTATCATGTCGGGCTGCTCCCTAGGCTATAAATAGCCGTCCCCTACAACCACTAGCTGGTTGGCTGCTCCGAGAGAAACTGACACTTGTCATTTGAGAGCATCCCATCCTCCGAGGATTTTGAGCGAAAATCATCAAGTGAGGAAAACCCAAACCCAAACACCTACAAACCCAAAGTGATTGAGCATCACTGAAGAGATTGATCCTGCGTGGATCTGACGCTTGTTACCTTTGAAGACTATGCATCTTCCAGACGGTTAGGCGTCATGGTCTAGAGCATCCAAGAGGAAATTGTGGATCACCGGGTGACCAAGTCTGTGAAGGTTTGGAAGTCACCTGAAGACTTACCATGAGTAATTGGGTGAGGTCTGTGTGACCTTAGCTCAAGGGGAATACAGTGAGGACTAAGTGTCCTTGATACATCTCTATTGTATCTATAATTTTTGATTGTTCCATGCCAATATTCTACAACTTTCATATACTTTTGGCAACTTTTTATACTATTTTCGGGGCTAACATATTGATCCAGTGCCCAGTGCCAGTTCCTGCTTGTTGCATGTTTTTGTTTCGCAGTAAATCCATATCAAACGGAGTCCAAACGGGATAAAAACTGACGGAGATTTTTTTTGGAATATATGTGATTTTTGGGAAGAAAAATCCAAGCGAGACGATGCCCGAGGGGGCCATGAGGCAGGGGCGCGCCCCTGACCCTCGTGGGCACCCCGTAAGGCGGTTGATGCCCTTTCTTTCGCTGCAAGAAAGCTAATATCCGGATAGAGATCATGCTAAAATTTCAGCCGAATCAGAGTTACGGATCTCCGGGAATATAAGAAACGGTGAAAGGGTAGAATCTGGGAACGGAGAAACAGAGAGAGAGAGAGAGAGAGAGAGAGATCCAATCTCGGAGGGGCTCTCGCCCCTCCCACGCCATGGAGACCAAGGACCAGAGGGGAAACCCTTCTCCCATCTAGGGAGGAGGTCAATGAAGAAGAAGAAGGAGGGGGGCTCTCTCCCCCTTGCTTCCGGTGGCACCGGGGGCCATCATCATCACCACAATCTTCACCAACAACTTCACCGCCATCATCACCAACTCTTCCCCCCTCTATGCAACGGTGTAACCCCTCTTTTACCTGCTGTAATCTCTACTTAAACATGGTGCGCAACACTATATATTATTCCCCAATGATGTATGGCCATCCTGTGATGTTTGAGTAATCCGTTTTGTCCTATGGGTTATTTGATGATCGTGATTGGTTTGAGTTGCATGTTTTATTATTGGTGTTGTCCTATGGTGTTCTCCGTGTCGCGCAAGCGTGAGGGATTCCCGATGTAGGGTTTGCAATATGTTCATGATTTTCTTATGGTGGGTGGCGTGAGTGACAGAAGCACAGACCCGAGTAAGTAGGTTGTTTGCGTATGGGATAAAGAGGACTTGATACTTTAATGCTAAGGTTGGGTTTTACCTTAATGATCTTTAGTAGTTGCGGATGCTTGCTAGAGTTCCAATCATAAGTGCATATGATCCAAGTAGAGAAAGTATGTTAGCTTATGCCTCTCCCTCAAATAAAATTGCAATAATGATTACCAGTCTAGTTATCGATTGCCTAGGGACAAATAACTTTCTCGTAACAAAAAGCTCTTTACTAAAACTAACTTAGTTGTGTCTTTATCTAAACAGCCCCTACTTTTTATTTACATGCTCTTTATTATCTTGCAAAACTATCCAAAAACACCTACATAATACTTCTAGTTTCATACGTGTTCTAGGTAAAGCGAACGTTAAGCGTGCGTAGAGTTGTATCGGTGGTCGATAGAACTTGACGGAATATTTGTTCTACCTTTAGCTCCTCGTTGGGTTCGACACTCTTACTTATCGAAAGAGGCTACAATTGATCCCCTATACTTGTGGGTTATCAAGACCTTTTTATGGCGCCGTTGCCGGGGAGCCATAGCGTGGGGTGAATATTCTCGTGTGTGCTTGTTTGCTTTATCACTAAGTAATTTTTATTTGCTGTTCTAAGTTGTTCTCTATCTTTAGTTATGGATATGGGACACGAAATACCAAAAAAATTAGGTGTACTTGCTACTCATGGAGATGAGGAACCTCTTAAAACCCTCTATGCTCGTTATGTGACAGATATTATGTACTACTTTGATAATCCAGAGAAAACCCCATTCAATTTGGTAATGGGAGACACGTTGGATCAACGTGAATAGTTTAGGGATTATGGCTTGACTAAAAAAGGGAAACTATTATGGGATCAAATTTATATGTTGAAATGGTATGCTAGGAAACTATGCTTGAGATATGATTATACCTGTTGCTCTAGGATGAAGGCTCCACACCTTCCCTTTTAATGCAAATTTAATGATAATGAAACTTTGGCTTCTGATGCTAGAGGTATATATGACTATTATGATGTGGAACAAATAGAAGAATTTGTTGCTTTTATGGGTGCTTATGAAATTGAATCTATGTTCAAAGAATATGAAAATCTTTATGATGCTGTCTACAGACCTGAAAATTTAGCTATCCTTAAATATTGTTATGAGAATTATGAATACAATTTTGACATTGATGCATTTATTGAGAAAGTCTCCGCTGTCCCAGAAGAGACTAATATTTTGCAGGAATCTATGGAAGAAGAAATTGATGAAACTGTGAGCTCATTGGATGAAAAAGATGATGAGGAGAGCGAAGAACAAAAGGAGGAAGCGCGGATTAGCTACCCGTGCCCACCTTCTAATGAGAGTAACTCTTCAACTCATACATTGTTTAATTTCCCTTCGTGCTTACCGAAGGATGAATGCTATGATGATTGTTATGATCCCGTTGATTCTCTTGAAATATCCCTTTTTGATGATGCTTTCTATGCTTGTGGCCAAGATGCCAATATAAATTATGCTCATGGAGATGAACTTGCTATAGTTCCTTATGTTAAACATAAAATTGTTGCTATTGCACCCACGCATGATAGTTCTATTATCTTTTTGAATTCTCCCGACTACACTATATCGGAGAAGTTTGCACTTATTAAGGATTATATTGATGGGTTGCGTTTTACTATTACACATGATGATTTTGATAGATATAATATGCATGTGCTTGTTGCTCCTACTTGCAATTATTATGAGAGAGGAACTATATCTCCACCTCTCTATGTTTCCAATACGATAAAATTGCAAGAAACTGTTTATACTATGCATTGGCCTTTACTATGTGTGCATGAATTGTTCTTTTATGACATGACGATGCATAGGAAGAGAGTTAGACTTCATTGTTGCATGATATATGTTGCCTTGTGCTCACTACTAAATTCCAAATCATTTTTAATTAAAATTGGCTTTGATATACCTTGGGATCCGGGCGGATTCACTACTTGAGCACTATATGCCTAGCTTAATGGCTTTAAAAAAAGCACTGCCAGGGAGACAACCCGGAAGTTTTAGAGAGTCATTTATTTCTGTTGTGTTCTTTTATAAAGTTTAAAAATAAAAATAATGTGCCAAGGTTTGCCTTTAGGATGTTTACTTTGCTTGTTGGTTTGTACGGTGCAGGACAGAAACTTCGGCTGTAGTGCGCAATTTTACATTTTTTTATTGGAACGTCAAATGGTTCTAATTCTTTTTGCACTGTCTTTATATACATTTTTTTATTTTTCCTATTTTTTGCAGAATTTTTCAAGTATCAGAAGTATGGTGAATGTTCAGATTATTACAGACTGTTCTGTTTTAGACAGATTCTGTTTTTGATGCATAGTTTGCTTGTTTTGATGAAACTATCGAATTATATCAGTGGATTAAGCCATGAAAAAGTTATATTACAGTAGACACAATGCAAAAACAAAATATGAATTGGTTTGCAATAGTACTTAAAGTAGTGATTTGCTTTATTATACTAACGGATCTTACCGAGTTTTCTGTTGAAGTTTTGTGTGGATGAAGTGTTCGAAGATCGAGGAGGTTTCGATATAAGGATAAGGAGGAGAGACAAGAGCTCAAGCTTGGGTATGCCCGAGGCACCCCAAGTAAATATTCAAGGATACTCAAGCTTCTAAGCTTGGGGATGCCCCGGAAGGCATCCCCTCTTTCTTCAACAAGTATTAGTATGTTTTCGGATTCGTTTTGTTCATGCGATATGTGCAATCTTGGAGCGTCTTTTGCATTTAGTTTTCATTTTTCTTTTATGCACCATGCTGGTATTAGATAGTCCTTGGTTGATTTATAGAATGCTTATATGTTTTGAGTTTGGCTTTATAGAATGCTTCATGTGCTTCACTTATATCATTTGAAGTTTGGATTGCCTGTTTCTCTTCACATAGAAAACCGCCATTTGTAGAATGCTCTTTTGCTTCACTTATATTTGTTAGAGCATGGGCATATCTTTTGTAGAAATAATTAAACCCTCTTGCTTCACTTATATCTATTTAGAGAGATGACAGGAATTGGTCATTCACATGGTTAGTCATAAAATCCTACATAAAACTTGTAGATCACTGAATATGATATGTTTGATTCCTTGCAATAGTTTTGCGATATAAAGATGGTGATATTAGAGTCATGCTAGTGGGTAGTTGTGGATTAGTAGAAATACTTGTGTTGAGGTTTGTGATTCCCGTAGCATGCATGTATGGTGAACCGTTATGTAACAAAGTCGGAGCATGATTTATTTATTGATTGTCTTCCTTTTGAGTGGCGGTCGGGGACGAGAGATGGTCTTTTCCTACCAATCTATCCCCCTAGGAGCATGTACATAGTACTTTGTTTCGACAACTAATAGACTTTTTCAATAAGTATGTGAGTTCTTTATGACTAATGTTGAGTCCATGGATTATACACACTCTCACCCTTCCATCATTGCTAGCCTCTCTAGTACCGCACAACTTTCGCTGGTACCTTAAAACCACCATATACCTTCCTCAAAACAGACACCATACCTACCTATCATGGCATTCCCATAGCCATTCCGAGTTATATTGCCATGCAACTTCCATCATCATCATATACATGACTTGAGCATTCATTGTCATATTGCTTTGCATGATCGTAAGATAGCTAGCATGATGTTTTCATAGCTTGTACGTTTTTTGATGTCATTGCTACGCTAGATCATTGCACATCCTGGTACACCGTCGGAGGCATTCATATAGAGTCATATCTTTGTTCTAGTATCGAGTTGTAATATCGAGTTGTAAGTAAATAAAAGTGTGATGATCATCATTATTAGAGCATTGCCCCAGTGAGGAAAGGATGATGGACATTATGATTCCCCCACAAGTCGGGATGAGACTCCGGACAAAAAAAGAAAAGAAAGAAAGAGAAAGGCCAAAAAAGAGAAGGCCCAAAAAAATGAGAGAAAAAGAGAGAAGGGGCAATGTTACTATCCTTTTACCACACTTGTGCTTCAGAGTAGCACCATGTTCTTCATATAGAGAGTCTCTTGAGTTATCACTTTCATATACTAGTGGGAATTTTCATTATAAAACTTGGCTTGTATATTCTGATGATGGGCTTCCTCAAACACCCGAGGTCTTCATGAGCAAGCAAGTTGGATGCACACCCACTTAGTTTTCAGTCTGAGCTTTCATACACTTATAGCTCTTAGTGCATCCGCTGCATGGCAATCCCTACTCACTCACATTGATATCTATTGATGGGCATCTCCATAGCCCGTTGATACGCCTAGTTGATGTGAGACTATCTTCTCCTTTTTTGTCTTCTCCACAACCACCATTCTATTCCATGGCTCACGTTCATGTATTGAGTGAAAGTTGAAAAGGTTTGAGAACATCAAAAGTATGAAACAATTGCTTGGCTTGTCATCGGGGTTGTGCATGATGTGAATATTTTGTGTGGTGAAGATGGAGCATAGCCAGACTATATGATTTTGTAGGGATAACTTTCTTTGGCCATGTTATTTTGAAAAGACATGATTGCTTTATTAGTGGGCTTGAAGTATTATTGTTTTTATGTCAAATGATAGACTATTGCTTTGAACCACTCGTATCTTAATATTCATGCCATGATTAGATATGTGATCAAGATTATGCTAGGTAGCATTCCACATCAAAAATTAACTTTTTTATCATTTACCTACTTGAGGACGAGCAGGAATTAAGCTTGGGGATGCTGATACATCTCCGTCGCATCTATAATTTTTGATTGTTCCATGCCAATATTCTACAACTTTCATATACTTTTGGCAACTTTTTATACTATTTTTGGGACTAACATATTGATCCAGTGCCCAGTGCCAATTCCTGTTTGTTGCATGTTTTTGTTTCGCAGTAAATCCATATCAAACGGAGTCCAAACGGGATAAAAACTGACGAAGATTTTTTTGGAATATATGTGATTTTTGGGAAGAAAAATCCATGCGAGACGATGCCCGAGGGGGCCACGAGGCAGGGGGGCGTGCCCTAGGGGGGCAGGCGCGCCCCTGACCCTCGTGGCGACCCCGTAAGGCGGTTGATGCCCTTCTTTCACCGCAAGAAAGCTAATATCCGGATAGAGATCGTGTTAAAATTTTAGCCCAATCGGAGTTACGGATCTCCAGGAATATAAGAAACGGTGAAAGGGTAGAATCTGGGAACAGAGAAATAGAGAGAGACAGAGAGACATATACAATCTCGGAGGGGCTCTTGCCCCTGATAACCCACAAGTATAGGGGATTGCAACAGTTTTCGAGGGTAAAGTATTCAACCCAAATTTATTGATTCAACACAAGGGGAGCCAAAGAATACTCTCAATTATTAGCAGCTGAGTTGTCAATTCAACCACACCTAGAAACTTAATATCTGCAGCAAAGTGTTTTAGTAGCAAAGTAATATGATAGTAGTGATAACGGTAACAAAAGGTAACAGTAGTAAAAGTAATGCTTTTGGTATTTTGTAGTGATGATAGCAATAGCAGCGGGAAAGTAAATAAGCGAAGAACAATATATGGAAAGCTCGTAGGCAATGGATCAGTGATGGAGAATTATGCCGGATGCGGTTCATCATGTAACAGTCATAACCTAGGGTGACACAGAACTAGCTCCAGTTCATTGATATAATGTAGGAGTGTATTCCGAACATAGTCATACGTGCTTATGGAAAAGAACTTGCATGACATCTTTTGTCCTACCCTCCTGTGGCAGCAGGGTCCTTACGAAACTAAGGGATATTAAGGCCTCCTTTTAATAGAGAACCAGAACAAAGCATTAACACATAGTGAATACATGAACTCCTCAAACTACGATCATCACTGGTAAGTATCCCGATTATTGTCACTTCGGGGTTAATGGATCATAACACATAATAGGTGACTATAGACTTGCAAGATAGGATCAAAAACACTCATATATTGATGAAAACATAATAGGTTCAGATCTGAAATCATGGCACTCGGGCCCTAGTGACAAGCATTAAGCATAGCAAAGTCATAGCAACATCAATCTCAGAACATAGTGGATACTAGGGATCAAACCCTAACAAAACTAACTCGATTACATGATAGATCCCATCCAACCCATCACCGCCCAGCAAGCCTACGATGGAATTACTCATGCACGGCGGTGAGCATCATGAAATTGGTGATGGAGGATGGTTGATGATGACGATGGCAACGAATTCCCCTCTCCGGAGCCCCGAACGGACTCCAGATCAGCCCTCCCGAGTGGTTTTAGGGCTTGGCGGCGGATCTGTATCGTAAAACGCGATGATTTCTTCCCTCTGATTTTTTCTCTCATCGAAACTCAATATATGGAGGTGGAGGTGGAGTCGGAGAGGCAACAGGGGGCCCACGAGGTAGGGGGGCGCGCCCTAGGGGGTCATGCGCGCCCCCACCATTGTGGCAAGGTGGTGGGCCCCCTGGCCTTCATCTTTGGCAGTTATTTTTCTTATTTTCTGAAAAGTGGCTCCGTGAAGTTTCAGGTCATTCCGAGAACATTTGCTCCTGCACATAAATAACACCATGGTAATTCTGCTAAAAACAGCGCCAGTCCGGATTAGTTCCATTCAAATCATGCAAGTTAGAGTCCAAAACAGGGCAAAAGTGTTTGGAAAAGTAGATACATTGGAGACGTATCAACTCCCCCAAGCTTAAACCTTTGCTTGTCCTCAAGCAATTCAGTTGACAAACTGAAAGTGATAAAGAAAAACTTTTACAAACTCGATTTGCTCTTGTTGTTGTAAATATGTAAAGCCAGCATTCAAGTTTTCAGCAAAGATTATAACTAACCACATTCACAATAACACATAGGTCTCAAGTTTACTCATATCAATAGCATAATCAACTAGCGAGCAATAATAATAAATCTCGGATGACAACACTTCCTCAAAACAATCATATTATGATATAACAAGGTGGTATCTCGCTAGCCCTTTCTGAGACCGCAAAACATAAATGCAGAGCACCTTTAAAGACCAAGGACTGACTAGACATTGTAATTCATGGTAAAAGAGATCCAGTCAAGTCATACTCAATGTAAACTAACAGTAATGAATGCAAATGACAGCGGTGCTCTCCAACTGGTGCTTTTTAATAAGAGGATGATGACTCAGCATAAAAGTAAATAGATAGGCCCTTCGCAGAGGGAAGCAGGGATTTGTAGAGGTGCCAGAGCTCAGTTTTGAAATAGAGGTGAATAACATTTTGAGCGGTATACTTTCATTGTCAACATAAAAACCAAGAGATGGCGATATCTTCCATGCTACACACATTATAGGCGGTTCCCAAACAGAATGGTAAAGTTTATACTCCCCCTTCCACCAACAAGCATCAATCCATGGCTTGCTCGAAACAACGAGTGCCTCTAACTAACAAGAGTCCCAGGGGGAGTTTTGTTTGCAATTATTTTGATTTAGTTTGCATAAAGCATGGGACTGGGCATCCCGGTGACCAGCCATTTATCTCGTGAGTGAGGAGCGGAGTCCACTCCTCTTGAGAATAACCCGCCTAACATGGAAGATACAGACATCCCTAGTTGATACATGAGCTATTCGAGCATACAACACATGATATTTATTTGAAGGTTTAGAGTTTGGCACATACAAATTTACTTGGAACGGCAGGTAGATACCGTATTTAGGTAGGTATAGTGGACTCATATGGAATAACTTTGGGGTTTAAGGGATTGGATGCACAAGCAGTATTCCCGCTTAGTACAAGTGAAGGCTAGCAAAAGACTGGGAAGCGACCAACTAGAGAGCGACAACAGTCATGAACATGCATTAAAATTAATCAACACCGAGTGCAAGCATGAGTAGGATATAATCCACCATGAACATAAATATCGTGAACATGCGCCAAGTCAAGTCACTTAAATCATTCAGAGGAGGATACCACCCTATCATACCACATCATAACCATCTCAATAGCATGTTGGCACGCAAGGTAAACCATTATAACTCATAGCTAATCAAGCATGGCACAAGAAACTATGATCTCTAGTTGTCATTGCAAACATGTTTATTCATAATAGGCTGAATCAGGAATGATGAACTAATCATATTTACAAAAACAAAAGAGGTCGAGTTCATACCAGCTTTTCTCATCTCAGTCAGTCCATCATATATCGTCATAATTGCCTCTCACTTGCACGATCGAATAGTGTGAATAATAATAGTGCACGTGCATTGGACTAAGCTGGAATCTGCAAGCATTCAATAAACAGGAGAAGATAAGGCAATATGGGCTCTTTTGTCAGATAAACAATAATGCATATAAGGGCCACTTCAACAATTTAATCATGGTCTTCTCCTATCAACCCCTAAAGAAAAGAAAAGAAATAATACTATTTACACGGGAAAGCTCCCAACAAGCAAAAGAAGAACAAGAAATATTTTTGGGTTTTCTTTTTAATTACTACTACAAGCATGGAAAGTAAATTAATTAAAAGCTACAACTATTTTTTTTGTTTTTCTTAAGGTTTATTAAACACACAAGAAGAAAGCATGAAAAGGAAAATACACTAGCATGGATGATACAATGAGAAAGTATGAGCACCGACATCTAGCAATGAGTGTGTGAACATAAATATAATGTCGGTGGGAAATACGTACTCCCCCAAGCTTAGGCTTTTGGCCTAAGTTGGTCTATGGCCACAGCTGGCCTGACGGATATCCATAATAGTAGTTGGGGTCATACTGCGATGCAGCGGCTATCGCCTGCTGAGCTACAACGTGGCGACGAGCGGCCTCCTCTCTCCTCTCGTACTCATCTGCCTCCTCTCTGGTAATAGTATATCTTCCTCTTGCCTGATAATCAAAGAAGGCAGGAGCAGGGAGAGTAATACCGACAACACGATGTCTGTCAAAGATTAGTCGATACTAGGGAGGTGATTCATTCCTCTCAACAAACTGGTGGTGAACCATAGCATTAAAATCTAGGTAAGCAGGTGGTAATTCAATATCATCTTCGCGTATGTCTATACCAAGAAAATTAGCTATGCGGGTTGCATAAATTCCTCCAAAGAAATCTCCATTATATCTATTAAGGTGCAACCTTCGTGCAACAATGGCTCCCAAATTATAAGATTGGTCTCCTAACACAGCACTCCTAATACTGAGATCGGGGACACACATGTGACATGCCTCATCTTCACCATTGATGCATCTACCTATGAAGAGAGCAAAATAATGTATAGCAGGAAAGTGGATGCTCCCTATGGTAGCTTGTGTAATATCTCTAGATTCTCCCACAGTTATGCTAGCAAGAAAATCTCTAAATTCAGATTTGCGAGGATCCCTTATACTACCCCATTGCGGAAGTTTGCATGCAGTGGTAAAATCCTCTAAGTCCATAGTGTAAGATTTATCATAAAGATCAAACAAGACAGTTGGAGAATTACGTGAAGTTGAAAATTCAAACCTCCTCACAAAGGTACTAGTGAGGTTATGATATTGGTTGCACTTCTCTTCCTCGAAGCTCACGAGATCAGCGTTACGCAAATATGCGTTAAATTCTTCTTTAATTCCCGCTCGATCCATAAAGTTCTCAAAAGGCCATTCACAAGGACGCACTGGAGCGTTTCTTGGTGGCTCTTCATCAACATCACGCATTGCAAGCCTGGGTCCTTGCTTCCTTGAGGAACCACCTTGGAACATTTTCCTAATCATTTTTCTTCCTCTGAAAAATTCTGAAATTTTTTAGTAACTTCAAAATAAAAGTAAACCAAACTCAATAATATTGATAGCAACTACTCCTACAAGTGCCTAGGGCCTATATCATGCATCAAAACTACTTTTGACCATATAAATTTGACATGCAAGCTCAAGAACAGGGTCACCTAAGCAGCAAAAATTTGCAATGAATAAAGCACTAGAACAAAAAATAATTGGAACAATGGAGGAGTCACATACCAAGGAGCAATCTCCCCAAGCAGTTTTGTGAGAGGTGCTTTGAGCAAGGAGATCGAAAATGGCAGCAAGATGAGCCAGAACTCGTGCTTGAGCTGGATATTCATGTTTGTGGGAGGAAGATGAAGTGTGTGGGTGCAGGAATAAGTGGAGGAAGGCCACCATGGGCCCACGAGGCAGGGGCGCGCCCTAGAGGGGTGGGCGCGCCCTCCACCCTCGTGGGCAGGTGGTTGACCCCCCTAGTGTGTTCTCAGTTCCATAAATCCTCAAATATTCTAGAAAAAAATCATATTTAAATTTCAGGGCATTTGGAGAACTTTTATTTTCGAGGTATTTTTATATTGCACGGATAATCAGATAACAGACAGAAAAATATTTATTTTATTTTATTTAATATAAATAACAGAAAGTAAAAGTGGGGTACAGAAGGTTGTGCCTTCTAGTTTCATCCATCTCATGATCATCAAAAGCAATCCACTAACAAGGTTGATCAAGTCTTGTTAACGAACTCATTCCGAATAACATGGATCCGGAGAAATTTCGAATACCACTATGTTACCTCAACGGGGATATGCACATCCCCAATAATAAGAATATCGTATTTCTTCTTGATAGTAGGAAGAGGAAATTCAAAACCTCCAAATATAATTGATGGAATTTTTCCAATAGAGTTGATACTATGAACTTGAGGTTGTTTCCTCGGAAAGTGTACCGTATGCTCATTACCATTAACATGAAAAGTGACATTGCTTTTAGTGCAATCAATAACAGCCCCTACAGTATTCAAAAAGGGTCTTCCAAGAATAATAGACATACTATCGTCCTCGGGAATATCAAGAATAACAAAGTCCGTTAAAATAGTAACGTTTGCAACTACAACAGGCACATCCTCACAAATACCGATAGGTATAGCAGTTGATTTATCAGCCATTTGCAAAGATATTTCAGTAGGTGTCAACTTATTCAAATCAAGTCTACGATATAAAGAGAGAGGCATAACACTAACATCGGCTCCAAGATCACATAAAGCAGTTTTAACATAATTTCTTTTAATGGAGCATGGTATAGTTGGTACACCGGGATCTCCAAGTTTCTTTGGTATTCTACCCTTAAAAGTATAATTAGCAAGCATGGTGGAAATTTCAGCTTCCGGTATCTTTCTTTTATTAGTAATGATATCTTTCATGTACATAGCATAATGATTGGTTTTGAGCATATTAGTTAATCGCATACGCAAAAAGATATGTCTAATTATTTCAGCAAAGCGCTCAAAATCCTCATCATCCTTTTTCTTAGATGGTTTGGGAGGAAAATGCATGGGTTTCTGAACCCAAGGCTCTCTTTCTTTACCATGTTTCCTAGCAACAAAGTCTTTCTTATCATAACGTTGATTCTTTGATTGTGGGTTATCAAGATCAACAGCAGGTTCAATTTCTATATCATTATCATTATTAGGTTGAGCATCATCATGAACATTATTATTAGCATTATTACTAGTTTCAAGTTCATTACCAGATTGAGTTTCAGCATCAGAAATAGAAATATCATTTGGATTCTCAGGTGTTTCAACAATAGGATCACTAGAAGCATGCAAAGTCTTATCATTTTTCTTTTTCTTCTTTTTAGAAGAACTAGGTACATCTATATTATTTCTCTGAGAATCTTGCTCAATTCTCTTAGGGTGGCCTTCAGGATACAAAGGTTCCTGAGTCATTCTACCAGTTCTAGTAGCCACTCTAACAGCATAATCATTATTCTTACTATTCAATTCATTGAGCAAATCATTTTGAGCTTTAAGTACTTGTTCTACTTGAGTGGTAACCATAGAAGCATGTTTACTAATAAGTTTAAGTTCAGCTTTTACATTAGCCATATAATCACCCAAGTGTTCAAGCATATTTGAATTATATTTCAATTGTCTACCAAAATAAGCATTAAAGTCTTCTTGCTTAGCCATAAATTTGTCAAACTCATCTAAGCACGGGCTAGCAAACTTAGTAAATGGGATTTCAGCTTTATCATATCTATAAAGAGAATTTACCTTTACTACCTATTTCGGGTTATCAAGACCATGAGTTTCTTCAATAGGTAAAGGATTAAGATTATATGTTTCTTCAACAGGCGGTAAATTAAGACCATGTATTTCTTCAATAGGAGGTAAATTCTTAACATCTTCAGCTTTAATACCTTTCTCTTTCATAGATTTCTTTGCCTCTTGCATATCTTCAGGACTTAGAAATAGAATACCCCTCTTCTTCGGAGTTGGTTTAGGAATAGGCTCATGAATTGGCTCCGGAGGTGTCCAATTATTTTCATTTGTTAACATATTGTTCAATAGAATTTAAGCTTCATTCGGTGTCCTTTCCCTGAAAACAGAACCAGCACAACTATCCAGGTAATCTTTGGAAGCATCGGTTAGTCCATTATAAAAGATATCAAGTATTTCATTTTTCTTAAGAGGATGATCAGGCAAAGCATTAAGTAATTGGAGAAGCCTCCCCAAAGCTTGTGGGAGACTCTCTTCTTCAATTTGCACAAAATTATATATATCCTTTAAAGCAGCTTGTTTCTTATGAATAGGGAAATATTTAGCAGAGAAGTAATAAATCATATCCTGGGGACTACGCACACAACCAGGATCAAGAGAATTAAACCATGTCTTAGCATCACCCTTTAATGAGAACGAAAATATTTTAAGGATATAAAAGTAGTGAGTTCTCTCATCTTTAGTAAACAGGGTAGCTATATCATTTAATTTGGTAAGATGTGCCACAACAGTTTCAGATTCATAACCATGAAAAGGATCAGATTCAACCAAAGTAATTATATCAGGATCAACAGAGAATTCATAATCCTTATCAGTAACACAGATAGGTGAAGTAGCAAAAGCAGGGTCAGGTTTCATTCTAGCACTTAGAGATTGCTTACTCCATTTAGCTAATAACCTTTTGAGTTCATTTCTATTTTCGCAAGCTAAGATAGCGAAAGAAGCTTCTTGATCAAAAACATAACCCTTAGGAATAACAAGTGATTCTTCATCATCACTTTCATCAGTATCATCAGATTCAATATTTTCAATTTCTCTAGCCCTAGCAATTTGTTCATCAAGGAAATCACTAAGTGGCACAGTAGTATCAGGCATAGAGGTAGTTTCATCATAAGTATCATGCATAGCAGAAGTGGCATCATCAATAACATGCGACATATCAGAACGAATAGCAGAAGCAGGTGTAGGTGTCGCAAGCTTACTCATAACAGAGGGTGAATCAAGTGCAGAGCTAGATGGCAGTTCCTTACCTCCCCTCGTAGTTGAGGGATAGATCTTGGTTTTTGGATCTCTCAAGTTCTTCATAATGATAAGCAGATATATATCCCAAGTGACTCAAAGAATAGAGCTATGCTCCCCGGCAACGGAACCAGAAAATAGTCTTGATAACCCACAAGTATAGGGGATCGCAACAGTTTTCGAGGGTAAAGTATTCAACCCAAATTTATTGATTCGACATAAGGGGAGCCAAAGAATACTCTCAATTATTAGCAGCTGAGTTGTCAATTCAACCACACCTAGAAACTTAATATCTGCAGCAAAGTGTTTTAGTAGCAAATAATATGATAGTAGTGATAACGGTAACAAAAGGTAACAGTAGTAAAAGTAATGTTTTTGGTATTTTGTAGTGATGATAGCAATAGCAGCGAGAAAGTAAATAAGCGAAGAACAATATATGGAAAGCTCGTAGCAATGGATCAGTGATGGAGAATTATGCCGGATGCGGTTCATCATGTAACAGTCATAACCTAGGGTGACACAGAACTAGCTCCAGTTCATTGATATAATGTAGGCATGTATTCCGAACATAGTCATACGTGCTTATGGAAAAGAACTTGCATGCCATCTTTTGTCCAACCCTCCCATGGCAGCGGGGTCCTTACGGAAACTAAGGGATATTAAGGCCTCCTTTTAATAGAGAACCAGAACAAAGCATTAACACATAGTGAATACATGAACTCCTCAAACTATGGTCATCACCGGTAAGTATCCCGATTATTGTCACTTCGGGGTTAACGGATCATAACGCATAATAGGTAACTATAGACTTGCAAGATAGGATCAAGAACACTCATATATTGATGAAAACATAATATGTTCATATCTGAAATCATGGCACTCGGGCCCTAGTGACAAGCATTAAGCATAGCAAAGTCATAGCAACATCAATCTCAGAACATAGTGGATATTAGGGATCAAACCCTAACAAAACTAACTCGATTACATGATAGATCCCATCCAACCCATCACCGTCCAGCAAGCCTATGATGGAATTACTCACGCACGGCGGTGAGCATCATGAAATTGGTGATGGAGGATGGTTGATGATGACGATGGCAATGGATTCCCCTCTCCGGAGCCCCGAACGGACTCCAGATGAGCCCTCCCGAGAGGTTTTAGGGCTTGGCGGCGGCTCCGTATCATAAAACGCGATGATTTATTCTCTCTGATTTTTTCTCATCGAAACTCAATATATGGAGGTGGAGTTGGAGTCGGAGAGGCAACAGAGGGCCCATGAGGTAGGGGGCGCCGCCCCCACCCGCGTGGCAAGGTGGTGGCCCCCCTGGCCTTCATCTTTGGCAGGTATTTTTCTTATTTTCTGAAAAGTGGCTCCGTGAAGTTTTAGGTCATTCCGAGAACGTTTGCTCCTGCACATAAATAACACCATGGTAATTCTGCTGAAAACAACGTCAGTCCGGGTTAGTTCCATTCAAATCATGCAAGTTAGAGTCCAAAACAAGGGCAAAAGTGTTTGGAAAAGTAGATACATTGGAGACGTATCAGCCCCTCCCACACCATGGAGACCAAGGACCAGAGGGGAAACCCTTCTCCCATCTAGGGAGGAGGTCAAGGAAGAAGAAGAAGAAGGAGGGGGGCTCTCTCCCCCTCGCTTCCGGTGGCACCGGAGTGCCATCGGGGGCCATCATCATCACCGCAATCTTCACCAACAACTTCACCGCCATCATCACCAACTCTTCCTCCCTCTATGAAGCGGTGTAACCCCTCTTTTACCCGCTGTAATCTCTACTTAAACATGGTGCTCAACGCTATATATTATTTCCCAATGATGTATGGCCATCCTGTGATGTTTGAGTAGATCCGTTTTGTCCTATGGGTTATTTGGTGACCGTGATTGGTTTGACTTGCATGTTTTATTATTGGTGTTGTCCGATGGTGCTCTCCGTGCCGCACAAGCGTGAGGGATTCCCGCTGTAGGGTTTGCAATACGTTCATGATTTGCTTATGGTGGGTGGCGTGAGTGACAGAAGCACAGACCCGAGTAAGTAGCTTGTTTGCGTATGGGATAAAGAGGACTTGATACTTTAATGCTATGGTTGGATTTATCTTAATGATCTTTAGTAGTTGCGGATGCTTGCTAGAGTTCCAATCATAAGTACATATGATCCAAGTAGAGAAAGTATGTTAGCTTATGCCTCTCCCTCAAATAAAATTGCAATAATGATTACTAGTCTAGTTATCGATTGCCTAGGGACAAATAACTTTCTCGTAACAAAAAGCTCTTTACTAAAACTAACTTAGTTGTGTCTTTATCTAAACAGCCCCTACTTTTATTTACATGCTCTTTATTATCTTGCAATACTATCCAAAAACACCTACATAATACTTCTAGTTTCATACTTGTTTTAGGTAAAGCGAACGTTAAGCGTGCGTAGAGTTGTATCGGTGGTCGATAGAACTTGAGGGAATATTTGTTCTACCTTTAGCTCCTCGTTGGGTTCGACACTCTTACTTATCGAAAGAGGCTACAATTGATCCCCTATACTTGTGCGTTATCAGTCCTAAGCTGCGTGTTCAAGACTGGGTGTCCGGGACTTTGTGTCCTTAGGTTTGAATACCTAGCCGCCCTAACCAGACGTACAACTGTCACAACAGTTGGAACTGGTCTATCAAATCATTGTCTTCACCAAGCCTACTGGTTCTATTTCCTCAACCCTTCCATTTCCTCATTACTGTGTTGTCTGCTTGTTCATATCTGTTCGAAGACTTTGACTGAAGACTTTCTCAATTTCCTCAGTTCAATTTCTTTAGTCTGTTTGTCTTCATACGGTTTATCCTATGTTTACGCTTTCTGTACTCTGTGCTTCTTTTTATTTCATCATGATGACCATGCTTAGGTTCTGTTATGTTTGCATCTGAGTACTTATTCTGCTGCAAGTAGTTCTTCGCCCAGGAATTTCCTCACCTTGAAATTCCTCAGTGAAGAATTCATAAAAATCACCTATTCACCCCTCTAGTCGACTTAACGCACTTTCAATTGGTATAAGAGCTTGGTACTCCCTTGTTCTGTGTGATTTTGGTTTAACCGCCTGGAGTTTTAGTTATGTCGACCATAAGAATGAAGACTGTGACATGCCCCATCTTTGACGGTCATGATTATCCCAAGTGGAAGGCCATGATGAAGAAGCGCCTCATGGCGATGAATAGCAAACTCTGGACCTTCACCGAGATTGGTCTTACTGACCTATGCAAGATGGCGGAGGCTGATGATATTCACAAGTACACGCTACTCAACCTCACGGTGAAGGACATCATCTGCTCCAGCTTGTCACAAAATCAGTTCAGGAACATTATGCATCTCAGCCATGCGAAGCTCATTTGGGACCGACTCTCTGAGGTCTATGAAAGTCATCGATCTCACCATGAACCCTAGTTCGAGGAATTCATGGAATCGCGCAAGGCTATGACTTTCAATCCAGGATCATCATCCTCTACACCATGTCTTATGGCAAAGGGTGCCAAGGTAACTGAATGCTACTTATCTGAGTCCAGTGATGATGAATCTGATGATGAATTTGGACCCAGTTATGTCAAACTTGCTTCCCTTGCCACTAAACAACAAAGAGCTTTGGAAAAAGTTCAAAACATGCTAGATGAGAGCGACGATATGTTGGGTGAAGAAATGGATCATTCTAAAGCTTTGGCTGAAAGTCTTCAGGGACTTCAGTCCAAGTTTGACCATCTTCAAGGTCATCATAACACTCTCCTATCTGATCACGAGAAGCTTTCTTATGAATTTCTTCAAAGAAAGCAAGATCTTGAGCAGTTAAGAGTGAGTTATGAAGATCTTCAGAAGGAGCGTGATTCATTACTTGCTCAACAAATCAGCGCTACTCAGGAAGAATTTATTCCTCCATGTTTGAAGTGCATTGAACGTGAATCTGTTAATTCTTCACCTGAATGCTCAAATGCTTCCATTGCTGCAAATTCTTCAACTATCTCTACTATCACTAATTCGTCATCTGAGGACATTGCTAGTATCACTGATGATGCAGGACTGAAGGAATTGTATATGACAGGCATGTATAAAAGCCTCAAAGGGCATCAGGCTTTTTGTGATGTGCTTAAGAAGCAGATCCTCAACAGGAACCCCAGGTGAGGGAGTCCTGGATTAGGGTGTCTCCGGACAGCCGGACTATATCCTTTTGCCGGACTGTTGGACTATGAAGATACAAGATTGAAGACTTCGTCTCGTGTCCGGATGGGACTCTACTTGGCGTGGAAGGCAAGCTAGGCAGTACGGATATGGATATCTCCTCCTTTTGTAACCGACCTTGTGTAACCCTAACCCTCTTCGGTGTCTATATAAACCGGAGGGTTTTAGTCCGTAGGACACAACAATAACATACAATCATGCCATAGGCTAGCTTCTAGGGTTTAGCCTCTCTGATCTTGTGGTAGATCTACTCTTCTACTACCCATATCATCAATATTAATAAAGCAGGACATAGGGTTTTACCTCCATCAAGAGGGCCCGAACCTGGGTAAAACATCGTGTTCCCTGCCTCCTGTTACCATCCGCCTTATACGCACAGTTCGGGACCCCCTACCTGAGATCCGATGGTTTTGACACCGACATTGGTGCTTTCATTGAGAGTTCCTCTGTGTCGTCGCCGTTAGGCTTGATGGCTCCTACTATCATCAATAGCGATGCAGTCCAGGGTGAGACTTTCCTCCCCGGACAGATCTTTGTGTTTGGCGGCTTTGCACTGCGGGCCAATTCGCTTGGCCATCTGGAGCAGATTGAAAGCTACGCCCCTGGCCACTAGGTCAGGTTTGGAAGCTTAAACTACATGGCCGATGTCCGCGGAGACTTGATCTTTGACGGATTCGAGCCTCTGCCTTGTGCGTCACGCGGTCACGATGAGTACGATTTAGCTCTACCATCAGACAGTGTTCAGGAGATCGCACTGGCAGTCGCTCCGACCCTCAATTCGGAGCCAGTTGCGCCGTCCATGGACGGGTGGATGGACCCCTCCACGGAGGCCTTACCCTCAGCGGCGATCGAGCCGAACATTGACCTTACCTTGCACAAGAGCCATATTGTTAAACTGTCAGATCTTTCTTCGGCCACGGACTCCGAACCGCCTGCGCCCGTTCCTATCGAATCCGATTGGGCGCCGATCATGGAGTTTACCTCCACGGATATCTTTCAGCACTCGCCCTTCGGCGACATACTGAACTCATTAAGGTCTCTCTCCTTGTCAGGAGGATCCTGGCCGAACTATGTCTGGCAGGACTGGGATGCGGCCGACAAAGAAATTCGCGGCCCACCCACCACCCACTTAGTAGCCACTGTCGATGACTTAACCGACATGCTCGACTTCGACTCCGAAGACATCGACGGTATGGACGACGATGCGGGAGACGAAGAGGAACCACTGCCCACAGGGCACTGGACAGCCACCTCATCATACGATATATACATGGTGGATACACCCAAAGAAGGCAATGGCGACGAGACAGCAGAGGATGACCCCTCCAAGAAGCAACCCAAACACCAACGTCAGCGGCGCCGCTCTAAGTCCCGCCAAAGCAAAAGTGGTGATACCGGCATAGGAGGTAATAACACTTCGGATAGTGCCGAAGACAACAATAACCCCCTCCAGCAAGAGTTAGAGCAGGAGGATGGAAGAGCCAGCCCTCCTGAGAGAGCGGCAGATGGAGAAGCGGAGGATGATAATTACATGCCCCCCTTCGAAGACGAGGCAAGCCTTGGCGATGACAATTCTCCGTGCTGGAGGATCCCGTCGAACAAGAGCGCTTCAAGCGCCGGCTTATGGCCACGGCAAATAGCCTTAAGAAAAAGCAGCAGCAGCTTCAAGCTGATCAAGATCTGCTAGCTGACAAATGGACTGAAACCCTCGTGGCCGAGGAATATAAACTCGAGCGCCCCTCCAAGAGTTACCCAAAATGCAGATTGCTACCTCGACTGGAGGAAGAACCATATGACGCGGCTGATCGGCCGCCAAAAGCTCAGTCGGCACCCCAACGCCATTCAAATAAAAAGGCATGGGGAAACACACTAGACCTGCGAGACGTATTGGAGGACAAAGCAAAACATGCAAGATCAATCTACGGATCACGAGGGCGTGCCACTATGCGAGACGATAAACATCACGCTGGATATAGTAAAAGTAAATTCGGTCGGGCCAAACACAGTGGGCAAGACCCATTCGAGCTGCGTCGCGATATAGCCCAATACAGAGGCACCGCACACCCCTTATGCTTCACAGACGAAGTAATGGATCATCAAATCCCAGAAGGTTTCAAACCTGTAAATATTGAATCATACGACGGCACAACAGATCCTACAGTATGGATCGAGGATTACCTCCTCCACATCCACATGGCCCGCAGTGATGACTTACACGCCATCAAATACCTCCCACTAAAGCTCAAAGGACCAGCGTGGCATTGGCTTAACAGCCGGCCAGCAGAGTCCATTAGCTGTTGGGAAGATCTGGAAGCCGCATTCCTCGACAACTTTCAGGGCACTTATGTGCGACCACCAGATGCCGATGACTTGAGCCACATAATTCAGCAGCTAGAAGAATCGGCCAAGCAATTCTGGACTCGGTTCCTAACAAAGAAAAATCAAATCGTCGACTGTCTGGATGCAGAGGCCTTAGCAGCTTTCAAACACAACATTCGCGACTAGTGGCTCGCCCGGCACCTTGGTCAGGAAAAGCCAAAATCTATGGCAGCCCTCACGACACTCATGACCCGCTTTTGTGCGGGAGAAGATAGGTGGCTGGCTCGCAGTAACAATATGTCAAAGAACCATGGTACTTCAGATACCAAGGACGGCAATAGCAAGTCATGTCGGAACAAACATAAGCGCCGCATTAACAGCGATAACACTGAAGATACGACAATCAATGTCGGATTCAAAGGCTCTAAACCCGGTCAGCGGAAAAAGCCATTCAAAAGAAGCACTCCGGGCCCGTCCAGTTTGGACCGTATACTCGATCGCTCGTGTCAAATACGCGGCACCCCCGACAAGCCAACCAACCACACCAACAGGGATTGTTGGGTGTTCAAGCAGGCCGGCAAGTTAATTGCCGAAGACAAAGATAAGGGGCCACATAGCGATGACGAGGAAGAGCCCCGGTAGCCAAACACCGGAGGACAGAAGAGGTTCCCCCCACAAGTGTGGAAGGTGAACATGATATACGCAACCCACATCCCCAAGAGGGAGCAGAAACGTGCGCTCAGGGACGTATATGCGTTGGAGCGAGTCGCCCCAAAGTTCAACCCATGGTCCTCCTATCCGATCACCTTCGATCGCAGGGACCACCCCACTAGTATCCGCCGTGGCAGATTCGCCGCACTGGTCCTAGACCCAATCATTGATGGATTTCACCTCACTTGAGTCCTTATGGATGGCAGCAGTAGCCTGAACCTGCTTTATCAGGACACAATGCGCAAAATGGGTATAGACCCCTCAAGGATCAAACCCACAAAAACAACCTTTAAAGGCGTCATTCCAGGTGTAGAGGCCCATTGCACATGCTCAATTACACTGGAAGTGGTCTTTGGATCCCCGGATAACTTCCGAAGCAAAGAATTAATCTTTGATATAGTCCCGTTCCGCAGTGGTTATCATGCACTGCTCGGGCGAACCACATTTGCGAGATTCAATGCGGTACCGCATTATGCATACCTTAAGCTCACGATGCCAGGACCTCGTGGGGTTATTACAGTTAATGGAAACACAGAGCGCTCTCTCCGAACGGAGGAGCACACTACGGCCCTCGCAGCAGAAGCGCAAAGCAGCCACTCAAGGCAATCCACCAGTTCGGCGTCTCAAGACCCGGACACCTTCAAGTGCGCTCGGAGTAATCGGCATCTAGACTGCCTGGCATGATCTGAGCTCGCGTAGCAATGTGGCCCCCACCCCAGTCCCAGCCAAGCGGCGAAATCCGTGTCACGCGTACATAATTATGCATTAAAAATACCATGGGCACAGGTGGGGAGGGGGCACAACTACGACACGCTCCAAGAGGCGGCCTAAACCGCACTAGGGGCTTCTCGCTTTGTTGTTTTTCTCTTTCAGGACTTTAATCTCTGGAAACCTTGTCCGGCAGCATGATTGCCGAACACATGATGCAGTAACCAAGAGAGGCAGACAGCTACGTCACACCACGGAATTCCCAGGTGGATTATGATAACGAGTGAAATATTTGCTTTAATACTATTCCTCAGCTTGCCCTTGGAAGGGACATAGTCCTACATTTTTCTTATCGCACTATCTGTATCATTCTTCTTTAACGCACCTCTTTGAATAAACAACGCATAACATTACGACTATTATTGCATTCTTGTTTTATATATATGTGTTCATTAATGACACCTTGCAACCGTACACTTTGGTACGGCCAACACACTAGGGGCTTAAGTACCCCACAATATGGTGTGAGAAGTCTGAACACTCTCACAAGTGCGGCACCCCGAACTTATAGCATTATATGCATCAGCTCTGAATCATGTCTTTGGTCAAATGTTGGGTTTGCCCGGCTCCTATGTTTTGGTACCTTACATTCCGCTCTATCGGCTAAGGTAGCGCTAGGAGAACTACTGCGGTTGTGCCCCGGTTCTGCTGGGCTAAGCACCTCAGTAGAGAAAGCTAAAACTGATTGTCATGATAAGGCGAGAGACTGGTCGCAGTTCGGCGAGGTTTCGAGTCCCTAAAGACTTATGCCGCTTAGAGCGAGGAGCCGCTCCTAACCGGCTTAAAGGCGTGTATCGCGCCCCGAATTCGGCCTTACGAATACCAGGGGCTTCACCGAAATTTAAAATTATAGAATTCTATGGCTAAGTGAGAGTGATAAAGCATTATTAGTCCGGTTGCCTTGTTCGCTGTGCTGAGCACCTCCCTCGAAGGACCCAAACATGGGAACAAGAGTGCTCAGGTTTATCCCGAACACCCCAGCACTCGCGGCATGGGGGCAGAAGCCGAGGACTAGCCATCTCTCAGATTGGATAAATAGCCAAACAAAAGGTAATATTTTAAATTCAAACAAGCGTTGCATAGCGCATATGAAACAAGTTTTCATCATACAGGATCACACGAGCAAGTTTACTCAAATATTACATCCTTTGAACATTCGTCCGCTACAAGACGGGCACCCTTCAGGACACCCTCATAATAAATTTCGGGGGTGCGATGCTCCTTGCCCTGCGGCGGTCCCTCCTTGATCAGCTTCACGGCGTCTAGCTTGGCCCATTGCACCTTCACGCGGGCGAAAGCCCGGCATGCACCTTCGATGCAGACAGACCGCTTGACGACCTCCAGCCATGGGCATGCATCCTCGAGCCGCCTCACCAGGCTAAAGTAGCTGTTTAGAAGGGCGTCGCCAGGCCACAGCCGGACTATAAAGCCCTTCATGGCCTGTTCGGCCGCCTTGTATAGCTCGACCAGCTGCTTTAGCTGGTCGCTCATAGGCACCGGGTGTTCGGTCCCAGTATATTGGGCCCAGAACAACTTCTCCGTTGAGCTTCCCTCCTCAGCCTGGTAAAAAGTTGCAGCATCCGACACGCTGCGGGGCAAATCTGCGAATGCTCCTGGAGAGCTCCAGATTCGGGTAAGTAACAGGTAATTTACTTTCACATGCTTGCTTTGCATATAGAATGCCTTACCCGCCGCTATATTCCTCATCACACCCATCTCCTGGAGGGCCTTCTGTGCTTCGGCCTTGGCACTCTTTGCACTTTCAGGGGCGGCGGCAAGCTCGGACTCTCGCGTCTTCGAGTCACCCTCCAACGTCTCATGCTTCGACACGAGAGCTTGGAGCTCTTGCTGCACCTCGCCCACCCGTGCTTCTTGCCTTTCCTGCTCGGTCCGCTCCTTGGCCACTTTGTCTTCGGCCTCGGTTAGCGCTTGCTTTAGGGTCGCCACCTCGGTCCTGGCCCCTGGAAAATATATGATGATCCTGTCATTTTGCAATCGCGTCTTCTTTTATATATACATAGACATGGTATTACTTACCCTTGTTCTCCTCGAGCTGCCTCTTGGCAAGGCCGAGCTCTTTCTTGGACCCCTCAAGGTCCTGCTTCAGTGTGGCAACCTCCGCAGTCAGTGCGGCTGAGGCTAGCAGCGAAGCCTGCATACGCATATAGACATAATTATGTTAGACTCCTGCGGTATTATTTGATCCTCTATTCGGTTTTTCTTTTTGAACACCGAACAGAGCATCAGGGGCTACTGTCTATGTGGTAATATTTTTCCTATATTTCGAACACTTACCTCAAAGCCCGTTAGAAGGCTGGCACAGGCTTCAGTCAATCCGCTCTTGGCGGACTGAACCTTCTGGACCACCGCACTCATAATAGTACGGTGCTCCTCATCGATGGAAGCGCTGTGAAGCGCTCCCAGCAGATTGTCTGGCGCCTTTGGATGGACAGAGGTCACTGGCACAGGCGTCTTGCCCCTCTTGGAAGGAGGTCGCCTGCTCGAGTCCGGAACCACTGGAGGTTCCGACGCGGTGTTTGGCTGAGGGCCGAACTCGGAGCCCTCAGGGGCCTTGTTCCCTCTGCTCCCGGAGTCCGGAAGGTCGCCTTGAGGTGCCTCCGGGACTGTCTCCCCTCGACCCGGTGCCTCTTGGGACAATACCTCGGCGTCGTCCGCAGGGCAAGGGGAGGTGGTGGTCGGAAGTGGATCGCTATCCATATCCGACAAGCCCAGGGAGCCGTCCGACGATACATCGATACTGGCTCATGGCGGCCTGCATAATCATATTCGGCGTTAGGGGAAGCAGTGCGACAAAGGAATGCTGTGAGTTACTCTGGTATCCGAATACTTACGACTTCGCCAGGGGCTTGGCCCTAAGCAGCCACTCATCTTCGCCTTCGGCAGTGGTGGTGGAACTGTCCGGAAGGAGAGTCCTTCCCTTCTTGGACCCTTCGGTCTCCCCAGTTGGGGCGGCCTTCCTTTTCTTGTCTCCCCCAACTGGAGGGGGAGCATCTTCTTCTTCCTCCTCATCTTCAGGGAGGAGTGTGCCGCAGAGTTATCGGACAATGAGTCCGATGACGCCTGGTGTCGGGAACTCTTTCGGGTTCCCTTGTCCTTCTTGGTCTTCTTCGGTACCTTGTAAGGGGCCGGAGTCAGCATCTTCATCAGGAGAGCGTCCGCTGGGCCTTCGGGCAAAGGAGCCGAACAGTCGATCTGTCTGGCCGTCTCCTGCCAGTCCTGTCAAAGGTACGGGAGTTTAGATCCCGCATAGAGTCAAACTATGAAAAACAAGTATCCCGTGAGAGGTAAAACAGCTTACAGCGCTGGCTTGGCGCTTCGCGAAGAATCCGCGATCCTCGGTAGTGGGAGGGGGAACCTCGGCACCCTTGAATAGCACCTTGCAGGCATCGTCGTGAGTTGTGTCGAAGAGCTTGTTCAGAGTTCGATGCTGGGCCGGGTCGAACTCCCACAAGTTGAAAGCCCGTTGTTGGCACGGGAGGATCCAGCGGATGAGCATGACCTAGACTACGTTGACGAGTTTGAGCTTCTTGTTCACCATGTTTTGAATACATTTTTGGAGTCTGGTCAGCTCCCCCGAACTATCCCAGGATAGGCCCTTCTCTTTCCAGGAGGTGAGCCGCGTGGGGATGCCAGATTGGAACTCGGGGGCCGCTGCCCATTTAGGGTCACGCGGCTCGGTGATGTAGAACCACGCCGATTGGCACCCCTTTACGGTCTCCACGAAGGAGCCCTCGAGCCATGTGACGTTGGGCATCTTGCCCACCATGGCACCTCCGCACTCCGCCTGGCGGCCGCTCACTACCTTCGGCTTGACATTGATGGTGTTCAGCCATAAGCCGAAGTGGGGCTTGATGCGGAGGAAGGCCTCGCACACGACGATAAATGCCGAGATGTTGAGGATGAAGTTTGGGGCCAGATCGTGAAAATCTAGGCCGTAGTAGAACATGAGCCCCCGGGCGAATGGGTGGAGAGGGTGAGGGAGTCCTGGATTAGGGGGTGTTCGGGTAGACGGACTATACCTTCAGCAGGACTCCAGGACTATGAAGATACAAGATTGAAGACTTCGTCCCGTGTCCGGATGGGACTTTCCTTGGCGTGGAAGGCAAGCTTGGCGATGCGGATATTCAAGATCTCCTACCATTGTAACCGACTTTGTGTAACCCTAACCCTCTTCGGTGTCTATATAAACCAGAGGGTTTTAGTCCGTAGGACAACTTCATCATACAACCATCATACCATAGGCTAGCTTTTAGGGTTTAGCCTCCTTGATCTCGTGGTAGATCTACTCTTGTACTTCCCATATCATCAATATTAATCAAGCAGGACGTAGGGTTTTACCTCCATCAAGAGGGCCCGAACCTGGGTAAAACATCGTGTTCCTTGCCTCCTGTTACGATCCGGCCTAGACGCACAGTTCAGGACCCCCTACCCGAGATCCGCCGGTTTTGACACCGACATTGGTGCTTTCATTGAGAGTTCCTCTGTGTCGTCGCCTTTAGGCCCGATGGCTCCTTCGATCATCAACAACGATGCAGTCTAGGGTGAGACTTTTCTCCCTGGACAGATCTTCGTCTTCGGCGGCTTCGCACTACGGGCCAAGTCGCTTGGCCACCTTGAGCAGATCGAAAGCTACGCCCCTGGCCATCAGGTCAGGTTTGGAAGCCTAAACTACACGGCTGACATTCGCGGGGACTTGATCTTCGATGGATTCGAGCCACAGCCAAGCGCGCCGCACTGTCTCGATGGGCATGATATAGCTCTGCCGCCGAACAGCGCCTTGGATGCCGCACACGCATCGGTTCCGACCATTGATTCAGAGCCTACTGCACCGATCGAGGATCATCGGTTGGACGCTGCCTCAGGGGCTGCGATCTCAGAGGCGATCGAGCCGAACTCCAGCCCCGCACTCCGCATGGCCCGTGACTCCGAGGAGCCGGATTCCTTTTCGAACTCCGAGCCCCCCGCGCCCCTGCCGATCGAATCCGATTGGGCGCCAATAATGGAGTTCACCGCCGCAGACATCTTTCAGCACTCGCCCTTCGGCGACATCCTGAATTCGCTAAAGTCTCTCTCTTTATCAGGAGAGCCCTGGCCGGACTACGGTCAGCAAGGATGGGATTCGGATGATGAAGAAATTCAAAACCCACCCACCACCCACTTCGTAGCCACTGTGGACGACTTAACCGACATGCTCGACTTAGACTCCGAAGACATCGACGGTATGGACAACGATGCAGGAGACAACCAAGAACCAACGCCTATAGAGCATTGGACAACCACCTCATCTCATGATGTGTACATGGTGGATACCCCTAAAGGAAGCAACAACGAGGAAAACAGGGATGGAAAGAGGGACCGATCTCTCGAAAAACAATCAAAGCGTTGGCGTAAACACCGACCCAAGCCCCGCCTCGATAAAGACCCAGCCATAGAGCAGGATGAGCCGGTAGACGAAGAGCATGCCTTAGAGCAACCGTCCCAACAGGACAACCCGGATAGAGAAACCGAACGTCCCTCCCCCGGCGAAAATGGCATTCCGGACGACCCTACGCCGGACAAGCCCACGAAGCAGAAGAACCTCCACAAACGGCTCGTTGCAACCGCACGTAGCCTGAAAAAGCAGAAGCGGAAGCTAAAAACTGCGGAAGATGCACTCAGGATCAGATGGAGTAAAGTAATCAATACCGCAAACAAATACGGCGATAGTCGCCGCACTAAAAGCTATCCGAAGAGAAAGCTACTGCCTGAATTCGACGAGGAGGCCTTAGAGCCCTCGCATTCCAAAAGTGAGAAAGCCACACGGTCGGATAGACAACCCCATGGCCATCATAAAGCGGCAAGCAGCGCCGCACTTAAGCCGGCATGCGGCCCACTTAAGGATTCGCATCATGGCCTAGCCAGGTCCATTTACGGGCCAAGAAAGCAAGCTCTCGTAAGCAATGCAGTAAAGCCATTATCAGAATCCGGTACACCCAAATATAGGGGTGCCGCACACCCCCTATGTTTCACCGATGAGGTCCTGGATTATGAATTTCCAGCGGGATTCAAACCCGTAAACATAGAGGCATATGATGGAACAACAGACCCTGGAGTCTGGATCGAGGATTATATCCTCCACATACATATGGCCAGAGGAGATGACCTCCACGCCATAAAATACTTACCCCTCAAGCTTAAAGGGCCAGCCCGGCATTGGCTCAAAAGCCTTCCTGAAAACACAATCGGAAGCTGGGAAGAGCTCGAGGACGCTTTCCGAGCAAATTTTCAAGGGACCTATGTCCGCCCTCCGGATGCAGACGATCTTAGTCACATAACTCAACAGCCCGGAGAGTCAGCTCAGCAATTCTGGAATAGATTCATTACTAAAAAGAATCAAATAGTCGACTGTCCAGACACTGAAGCCTTAGCGGCTTTCAGGCATAATGTCCGAGACGAATGGCTCGCCAGACACCTCGGCCAAGAAAAGCCAAGAACAATGGCCGCACTAACAAGCCTCATGACCCGCTTTTGCACAGGAGAGGACAGCTGGTTGGCAAGATGCAACACCAGTGACCTAAGTACATCCGAAACTAGGGATGGAAACGGAAAACCGCGATGCAATAAGGACCGTCTCCGGACTAAGGAAAAAAGTCCGAAGAGCACGGCCGTCAACGCCGGATTCAAAAGCTCACGACAGAATAGAAAAAGCCGCCCCTCCAAGATAACAGGGACGACCTATCCAACCTAAACAAAATCTTGGATAGGATATGTCAAATACACAGCACTCCCGGAAAGCCTGCTAACCATACCACAGAGATTGCTGGGTTTTCAAACAATCCGGCAGACTCAACGCCGAACACAAGGGGCTCGACACACCAAGCGAAGACGAGGATGAACCCCAAAAGCAGAGTACCAGGAAACAAAAAGAATTTCCTACAAGAAGTAAAAACAGCAAACTTACTCCACATAACAAAACGTGCGGCGCCCATAAAGGTACGCGCGCCACGGCCTATCCCAAAGGAATCCCGCCACTGGTTGCCAAAACCAATCATCTTCGATCATCTGGATTATTCTAGAAGTGTCAGGAACCCAGGCTGGACTGCCCTGGTACTCGATCCAATAATTGGCGGACTCCAGTTTTCAAATGTCCTTATGGACGGTGGCAGCGGACTCAACCTGATATATCAGGACTCAATCCGCCACATGGGGATCGACCCAAAAAGAATTCGCCACAGCAAAACCTCCTTTCAAGGAGTAACGCCAGGTCCGGACACCCATTGCATGGGTTTTCTCCGGCTCGAGGTTATTTTCGGCTCTGCCGATAACTTCCGTCGCGAAAAGCTAACTTTCCACATCGTCCCATTCTCAAGTTGCTATCAAGCACTACTGGGACGCGAAGCTTTCGCCCGCTTTAACGCAATACCGCATTATGCATCTCTTATGCTTAAGATGCCCGGTCCACGTGGCATCATCTCCTTAAAGGGGAACCAGTGAGAACACCTCCCCCAAGCAGAGGATTGTGCGGCCGCTTTAACAGCCCCACAATACAATGGCTTCACCAACCAGAACATCGGAATAGGTCATTAAGACCACGGACACGGATAGACGAGTCCGGCACAAAAGTATCATTGATAAAGGCTTAGTGGCCATATACCCCTGCACTAGGGGCTTCACACGTATAAAATAAGAGACAATAAAGCTCATTTTTTCATATTTTACTTTACACTTTGTTTATTTCATATAACTTTTGTTCGGCACGCCCCCTTTTCAACTTAGTTGCTCTCTTTTTACAGATGAACGTCGTGCTGCGCCCGTCCAGGATACGGCACAACGGAGATACAGGCGCAGACGTGCAGTAGGGACCCGTTCCAAGGATTCTTTTCAGATTAAGACCCTGCGTAAACCTTTTTTACTGTCTCTTGTTGATACACATCCCCTGGTTCTATGACCAAGGAGGAGGCTGGCATCTTGGCATGTGGCCACTCAGAATTCTTGTGCGTACCTGGACACTAGGGGCTTATACCTCAGAGCGTTACCTCGCCCGCTCTCATAAAGACCGAATACCTTAGGGAGTGTTCGGCGTCGCGAGTTTGGCCTTATATGCATTAGCTCCGAGTCATGATTTTGGTCAAATGTTGGGTTGCCCGGCTCCTATGTTCGGCCGCCTTATGTTCCGCTCTATCGGCTAAGGCGGCACCAGGAGAACTACTGCGATTGTGCCCTGGTTCGGCCAGGCGAGCACCTCAGTAGAGAAAGCCGAAAACCGACTATCATGATATGGCGTGAGACTGGTCAACCACTCGATGACTCTCCGGAATCTGTAGGATTCCTCCGCATTAACGAAGGGCCATTTCCCGGCCAGGCACATACGCGCCCCGAATTCGGGCGAGCGCAGTCGCCACCAGGGGCTACCTAAATAGTCCCATTATCAAGCTCCTATGGCTAAGTGAAAGTGTTAAAGCATTATAGCCTGGTTGCCTAGCTCGCTGCGCTATCACCTCCTTGGTAGGACCAAGACGTTGGATTAAGTGTGAAAATGCGCCTTCTGCGAGCACCCCCGCACTATGTGCGTGGGGGCTGAAGCTAACGACTACAATCTTTCAGATTTTGTATATATATCTTAAAACGGCCGCACAGGAGGTGTTCCAAATACTTGAAGGCACAAGTATAAAAGGCTACTACAATTCATCAAAATATTGCTTTATAATTACATATGCTATCAGAACATAGCATCCTTCGAGCACTGCGTCTCTATTACACGAGCGCCTTCAAGGACTTCCTAAAAATAGTGCTCGGAGGGTACTCGGCTTTTGTCCGAATCTCGGGATGCAACAACGGTGGTCTCCATCTCTGCCCAGTATGTCTTGACATGGGCAAGAGCCATTCGTGCGCCCTCTATGCATGCTTACCTCTTCATCGCATTGATACGTGGCACCGCATCAAGGAATTGCTGCACCAAGCTGAAATAACTCTTCGGCTCCGATCTCCCCGGCCACAGATGACCCATGACGTACTTCATGGCGAGACCGGACAATCTATTCAGTTCGGCCCATTGAGCCAGACGATCGTCCATTGCCAGTGGACGCTCTGGATTCTGGAACTGCGACCAGAAAAGCCTTTCCACTTCGCGATCTTCTTGATCTCGAAAGTATTTGGTCGCATCAGCAGCACTCGCTGCCAAATCCAGATAGGTGTCCTCCGCACTCCACATCCGGTCCAATGGAGCAAACTTTGGATCGCAAAACTTCCTCCGCAGCATAAAGGGCTTTCCAGCCGCAATCTGTCTGGCCTGACGCAGCTCCTCCTTCGCAGCTCTCATCGCAGAGCGAGCGTCCTTGGCATCAGCAACGGCCTTCTCTAAGTCCGTCTGTCTCGCCCGGTCTTCTTTCTCAAGAAACTTGCAACGGTCAGCAACACTTTTTAACTTCACGGCCATCACGGCCATCTCCTTCTTGCTTCGGCAGTGAGCAGCCTGTTCGGCTCTCAGCTCTTCAAGGGCCTTCTCGGCAGCCACATCACTTTTCCTGGCTTGTTCCTTAGCTCGGGCAAACTCCGCCCGAAGACTCTCCACGGCGGCCGCACCATCTGCGTCAAGCACACACATTGTAAGATACTGGCATAAAGCTCCTCTTACCAGATGCCGCCCGAGGAATTGCATACCTTGAGCCTCATCAAGCCGCTCGTTGACGAGCGCGATGTCGGCATCTGCTACGTCAAGTTGCCGCTTTAGTTCGGCAAAATCATCAGTTTGGCTCGATTCTGGACACTTCGCCACCTGTATACAAAGGCGACATTTTAGACCTGGGATTATGATCCTCTGCGCGCCGTCAATTTTGACAACGCACAGAGTCTCAGGGGTTACTATCTACGCAGGGCGCATCTTGTTTATGCGCAACTGACAAAGAAGTACATTATCAAACGTACCTCAAAACCCGTCAGCAAACTTCTGACGGCCTCATGCAATCCGCTTTCCACGGACGAAATCCTTCCAATCACCGTACCCATCAATGCACGGTGCTCCTCTGAGATAGAATCTCGCCCCAGCAGAATCATCAGCTCCTCCGACCGCGCATTGGACGGTGCCGGACTCGTCCTATGACTTCCATCGAAGGCCGGACGCGGAGAACCTTGGGGGGACATATGGCTACCTTCCACCCCTGCCGGATTCGGAGAAACCCTCCGCGACGACACCTCAGGGTCGCCCGCCTCACCAGGCGGTACAGCAGGGGGAGGCGTTCCACTCTCCATCATCTCCGAAAGAAGATCCCCCGAAGCCGAGCTCTGCTGAGAAGGGCTGAGGTCCGAGCTACAAAGTAAAATTTCGGTTAATCTTCTCAGATAAAAAGCAAGGATTTCTCTCATCCCTCTAAAGGAAAATCTTTCTCTACTTACGACTCGCTGGAGGGCTGATCCCTTTGAGGGCGTAGTTCGGCCGAGGATCTCCCCGGCGTCGGACCCTCTGACGAGGACTTTTTCCCCTGCTTTGAGGCCATGGTCTCCGGGTCGTCAGAGGCGGCCCTCTTCTTCCCCTTAGGAGAGGAATTGTCGGTTCTTCCCTTCGGAGCAGCCTCCTTCGAGGAGGCCATAGTTTCCTTGTCCTCCCCCTCACTTCCCTCCAAAGGCACGACCTTCAACATCCTGACTAGCACGGGATCTGGCCTGGTCTTAGGAAGGGGAGGCGGACACCTAATCAGCTTTGCCTTCCCTATCCACTCCTGTTAAAAAGGACAACTCTTTTAGGGGCGAATTTATGACAATTTTACGGATAGCGAGTCCGGGCACAAGGTTACTTACTTGAGTATCCGGGCGATTGCAGCTTAAACCTGCGTCCTTGGTCAAATCCGGACACATTGCTTGTGATCTGAAGAACATTTTATACATCTCCACGGGCATTGCACCCATAAAATGCTGGAGAGCTCGTGGTCCCTCCGGATTAAACTCCCACAGACGAAGGGAGCGACGTTTGCCGGGCAGTGTTCGGCGAATCAGCATGACCTGCGTCACCTTGACCAGGTTGAGGTCTCTTTCTAAGAGATCCCTAATGCGGCCCTGCAACAAGGGCACGTCTTTGGATAACCCCAATCCAATCCTTTGTTGACCCATGACGCTAGCCGTGGTGGGGGACCCGAGCGAAAGGTAGGAGGCGCCACCCACTTGGCGCTCCTGGGAGCGGTGATATAGAACCACTCTCGTTGCCACAAGCCGAGCTCCTCTTGAAAGGAGCCCTCAGGCCATGGAGCATCAGCATTCTTACTTATGATAGCGCCTCCGCACTCAGCGTGCCGTCCCTCGATCATCTTCGGCTCCACTCCAAAAGTCTTGAGCCATAATCCGAAGTGAGGAGTAACATGGAGGAACGCTTCACACACAATGATGAATGAGGAAATGTGGAGGATGGACTCCAGAGCTAAGTCATGAAATTCCAGCCCATAATAGAACATCAGCCCCCTCATGAAGGGATCCATTGGGAAGCCTAACCCCTGAAGGAAGTGAGACATGAACACTACGCTCTCACCGGGCTGGGGACTGGGAATAGCCTGCCTTTGAGCAGGCAACCTATGCAAAATTTCGGCGGTCAAGAACTTAGCCTCTCTCAACTTTAGCACGTCCTCCTCCATGACGGAGGAGGGCATCCATCGGCCTTGAAGGTCGGAACCGGACATTGCCGAAGGTCCGAAGCGCCTGGAATCTGGAGCCTAGGGTGTTGGAACTCGAGGCGACGGGCGAACTTGTTTTGAGATTGGAGAAAAGGAGTAAGGCCTTGGTCTCTTTATAAGAGGTTGAATACGAGGAGCCCTCCCCGTAACCGTTTGGGACTTGCCTTTAATCGAGAAGACATGCTAACGGGCACGATTGGGTTACCCACGTCCGTATTGATGAGAATCCCGTAAATAAAGGGGAGACGATCTCTGCTTTGACAAGACGTGCCAAGGAAACTGCCGCGCAAAGCACGCTGAGGTGGAAAAGTGAAAACGATTCGAATAAAGGCTTGGCCGTAGTGTGATGTCACGCTGCGGAATACGTCAGCGGATTAGATTTGTGTTAATATTATTCTCTCTGTGGCAATACGTGGAAACTTATTTTGCAGAGCCGGACACTACTCTTGGTGTTTACAAACTTTTATGAAGAATTTGGAGGAGGAATCCGCCTTGCAATGCCGAAGACAATCTACGCGCCGGACTCGTCGTCATTGAAGCCTGGTTTAGGGGCTACTGAGGGAGTTCTGGATTAGGGGGTGTTCGGGTAGCCGGACTATACCTTCAGCCGGACTCCAGGACTATGAAGATACAAGATTGAAGACTTCGTCCCGTGTCCAGATGGGACTTTCCTTGGCATGGAAGGCAAGCTTGGCGATGCGGATATTCAAGATCTCCTACCATTGTAACCGACTTTGTGTAACCCTAACCCTCTCCGGTGTCTATATAAACCAGAGGGTTTTAGTCCGTAGGACAACTTCATCATACATCCATCATACCATAGGCTAGCTTTTAGGGTTTAGCCTCCTTGATCTCATGAGAGATCTACTCTTGTACTACCCATATCATCAATATTAATCAAGCAGGACGTAGGGTTTTACCTCCATCAAGAGGGCCCGAACCTGGGTAAAACATCGTGTTCCTTGCCTCCTGTTACCATCCGGCCTAGACGCACAGTTCGGGACCCCCTACCCAAGATCCGCCGGTTTTGACACCGACAGAGGGAATCCCAGTCCGTGGAGGAAATGGGTAAGGAACACTACCCTCTCATGGGGCCTGGGGGTGGGGATGAGTTGCCCCTCATCTGGGAGCTAGTGCGCGATGTCGTCGGGCAGGTATCCGGCTCTCCTCAGCTTCTTGATGTGTCCCTCCGTGACGGAGGAGACCATCCACCTTCCTCCCGCTCCGGACATGGTTGGAGAAGGTTGAGGTGGGAAATGCGAACTTGGGCGCTGGAGCTCGAGTGTGCGAAAATGGGTGAGCAAGGAAGGAAGAAGGCGTGGATAAAAAGGTGAATCCTTATCCCTTTATATGGGCGGACGAAACTATGCGTCCCCACTAGCTTGGTAAAACTCGCTTATCCCCCAAGCGTCGTAATCGATGGCGCAGTTGGGTTACCCATGCCCGTATTGATGAGAATCCCGTGATAAGGGTACACGATCTCTGCTTTGCACCGACGTGTCAAAAAACTGCCTCGTGTTATGTGCGGGACTAGTTAAAGGAAACGGTTCGAATAATCACCAGGCCATGACATAATGTCATGCTGCCAAAACAAGTCATCAAATTAGATTTGTGGAAATATTATTCTCTCTACGGTGGTATGTGGAACTTATTTTACAGGGTCGGACACTATCCTTGTATTCAAATTCTTCCTTGGTGTATTCGGAGGAGGAACCCGCCTTGCAATGCCGAAGACAATACTGCGCGCCGGACTCATCGTCATTGAAAGCTTGGTTCAGGGGCTACTGAGGGAGTCCTGGATTAGGGGGTCTCCGGACAGCCGGACTATATCCTTTGGCCGGACTGTTCGACTATGAAGATACAAGATTGAAGACTTCGTCTCGTGTCCGGATGGGGCTCTACTTGGCGTGGAAGGCAAGCTAGGCAGTACGGATATGGATATCTCCTCCATTTGTAACCGACCTTGTGTAACCCTAACCCTCTCCGGTGTCTATATAAACCAGAGGGTTTTAGTCGTAGGACACAACAATAACATACAATCATACCATAGGCTAGCTTCTAGGGTTTAGCCTCTCTGATCTCGTGGTAGATCTACTCTTGTACTACCCATATCATCAATATTAATCAAGCAGGACGTAGGGTTTTACCTCCATCAAGAGGGCCCGAACCTGGGTAAAACATCGTGTTCCCTGCCTCTTGTTACCATCCGCCTTAGACGCACAGTTCGGGACCCCCTACCCGAGATCCGCCGATTATGACACCAACACCAGGAAAGAGGGTATTGCCTTTGTGAGGAAACTCAATGCTGACGGGACCTACTGGAAACCTGAGCAGTATCCCAAAACCTCATGGGTTGCTGCAAAGGGACCTTCAGTAGATCCATCTACTTTATCTGGCTTTACATGTGAATCTTCATATTCTTCTGATGAGTCATTTGACTCCAACTATAAACTGTTCAAAAATCAGAATGGTGAAGTATTTGCTAGATATGTTGGCACTAACTACAGGAACGGTTCTCCTATGAAGAAAATCGGGGTTCCCAAAAGGCGCCTTGAAAATCTTCAGGTGAATGTCATCATGACACCACCTGTGAAGAATAGGAACCCCAGATCAAATTCTTCATATGGATCAAATTCCTCAAAAGGATCAAAGTCCTCATATGAACATCATCGTGCTAACCTGTCTGTTTCACAGGAAAGATCCAAGGATTATGGATTATGTGCATTATTCTTAAAATCATTATGTTCATAAATCCTTGAAGAATTTCTTTGCTTACTCTTATGCTTACCCTAATCTCTCTTATGCGAAACAAAGTGGATTGACATCTATGCCACCTTTCTCTTATGGAGCTCGCAGAATGATGAACTCTTTGCCACCCCTTCAGATGTGGGTGGTGAAGAAAAAGAACTAATCTCTTATGCAAGGTCAGGTCTCTAGACGAACTTAATCGTCTAAAGAATTTGCTGGAGACCTGAATATGCTTGAAAGGACACAAGCTAATCATGAAGAAATGAATTCTCATTTCTCACATCCTCATACTGCTTTACCTGTTCTATTGCTTGATGAAATTGATATCATATTCTTCACTGATGAAGTATATGAGTTCGTAAGCTGCACAAATTCATCTGCAGGATGATCAACACAAAGCCACTGAGTGGGTCCTCGATAGTGGATGTACAAATCACATGACTGGTGACAGGAGCTTATTGATGGATGATACGTCCATTTTGCATCATGCTTTTATATCAATATTTATTGCATTATGGGCTGTTATTACACATTATGTCACAATACTTATGCCTATTCTCTCTTATTTTACAAGGTTTACATAAAGAGGGAGAATGCCGGCAGCTGGGATTCTGGGCTGGAAAAGGAGCAAATATTAGAGACCTATTCTGCACAGCTCCAAAAGTCCTGAAACTTCACGGAAGCTATTTCCAGAATATATAAAAAATACTGAGCGCAAGAAGTTCCAGAGGGGGCCACACCCTGGCCACGAGGGTGGGGGCGCGCCCTACCCTCCTGGGCGCCCCCCTGCCTCGTGGGCCCCCTGGTGGCCCTCCGATGCCCATCTTCTGCTATATGGAGTCTTTCGTCGAGGAAAAAAATCATAAGCAAGCTTTCGGGACGAGACTCCGCCGCCACGAGGCGGAACCTTGGCAGAACCAATCTAGGGCTCCGGCGGAGCTGTTCTGCCGGGGAAACTTCCCTCCGGGAGGGGGAAATCATCACCATCGTCATCACCAACGATCCTCTCATCGGGAGGGGGTCAATCTCCATCAACATCTTCACCAGCACCATCTCATCTCAAACCCTAGTTCATCTCTTGTATCCAATCTTTGTATCCAAACCTCAGATTGGTACCTGTGGGTTGCTAGTAGTGTTGATTACTCCTTGTAGTTGATGCTAGTTAGTTTACTTGGTGGAAAATCATATGCTCAGATCCATTATGCATATTAATACCCCTCTGATTATGAACATGAATATTCTTTGTGAGTAGTTATGTTTGTTCCTGGGGACATGGGAGAAGTCTTGCTATTAGTAGTCATGTGAATTTGGTATTTGTTCGATATTTTGATGAGATGTATGTTGTCATCCCTCTAGTGGTGTCATGTGAACGTCGACTACATGACACTTCACCATTGTTTGGGCCTAGAGGGAGGCATTGGGAAGTAATACATAGATGATGGGTTGCTAGAGTGACAGAAGCTTAAACCCTAGTTTATGCGTTGCTTCGTAAGGGGCTGATTTGGATCCATATGTTTCATGCTATGGTTAGGTTTACCTTAATACTTCTGTTGTAGTTGCGGATGCTTGCAATAGGGGTTAATTATAAGTGGGATGCTTGTCCAAGTAAGGACAATACCCAAGCACCGGTCCACCCACATATCAGATTATCAAAGTACCGAACACGAATCATATGATCGTGATGAAAACTAGCTTGACGATAATTCCCATGTGTCCTCGGGAGCGCTTTACATCATATAAGACTTCGTCCAGGCTTTTCCTTTGCTACAAAAAGGATTGGTCCATCTTGCTGCACCTTATTTACTTTTATTACTTGCTACTCGTTACCAATTACCTTATCACAAAACTATCTGATACCGATAATTTCAGTGCTGGTAGAGAATACCTTGCTGAAAACCGCTTATCATTTCCTTCTGCTCCTCGTTGGGTTCGACACTCTTACTTAACGAAAGGACTATGATAGATCCCCTATACTTGTGGGCCATCAGGACTCTTTTCTGGCGCCGTTGCCGGGGAGTGAAGCGCCTTTGGTAGGTGGGATTTGGTAAGGAAAAATTTATATAGTGTGCTGACATTTACTGTCACTTGTTACTATGGAAAGTAATCCTTTGAGGGGCTTGTTCGGGGTATCTTCACCTCGACCGGTAGAGCAAATAGTTTCTCCTCAACCTACTCAACCTACTGGACCTACTGATAATGAAAATGTTTACTTCGAAATTCCTTCGGGTATGATAGAGAAACTGCTAGCTAATCCTTTTGCAGGAGATGGAACATTGCATCCCGACTTACACTTAATCTATGTGGATGAAGTTTGTGGATTATTTAAGCTTGCATGTATGCCCGATGATGTTATCAAGAAGAAGGTCTTCCCTTTATCTTTGAAGGGAGATGCATTAACATGGTATAGGCTATGTGATGATATGGGATCATGGGATTACAAATGGCTGAAATTGGAATTTCATCAGAAGTTTCATCCTATGCATCTTGTTCATCGTGATCGTAATTATATATATAATTTTTGGCCTTGCGAAGGGGAAAGCGTCGCTCAAGCTTGGGGGAGGCTTAAGTCAATGTTATATTCATGCCCCAATCATGAGCTCTCAAGAGAAATGATTATTCAAAAATGTTATGCTCGGCTTTCTGACAACAATCGCTCCATGCTCGATACTTCTTGTATTGGTTCCTTTATGATGAAGACTATTGAATACAAATGGAATTCATTGGAGAGAATTAAACGCAACTCCAAAGATTGGGATCTTGACGAAGGTAAAGAGTCAGGTATAACACCTAAGTTCGATTGTATCAAATCTTTTATGGATACCGATGTTTTCCGTAAATTTAGCACTAAATATGGACTTGACTCTGAGATAGTAGCTTGTTTCTATGAATCCTTTGCTACTCATGTTGATCTCCCTAAGGAGAAGTGGTTTAAATATAACCCTCCCATTGAAGTAAAAGTAGTTGCACCTATTAAAGTTGAAGAAAATACTATCACTTATAATGATCCTATTGTTCCTACTGCTTATGTTGAGAAACCACCTTTCCCTGTTAGAATAAAGAATCATGCTAAAGCTTCAACTTGTTGGGGAACATAGTAATTTCAAAAAAATTCCTACGCACACACAGGATCATGGTGATTCATAGCAACAAGAGGGGAGAGTATGTCTACGTACCCTTGTAGACCGAATGCGGAAGCGTTAGCATAACGCGGTTGATGTAGTTGTACGTCTTCACGATCCGACCGATCCAAGTACCGAACGCACAACACATCCGAGTTCTGCACACGCTCAGCTCAATGACGTCCTCGCCTTCTTGATCCAGCAAGAGGGGCAAATTAGCAGATGAGTTCCGGCAGCACGACGGCGTGGTGATGGTGTTGGTGAAGAACAATCTTCACAGGGCTTCGCCTAAGCACTACGAAAACTATGACGGAGGATAAACTAGAGGGGCGGGGTTGCCGGCACACGGCTTGGTGTTTCTTGATGTGTCTTGGGTGCTAGCCCTACCCCTCTATTTATATGTCGAGCCTTGGGGTCGAAACTTGGAGTAAAAGCCTCCACAAAGTTGGTTTCACCCGAAAGGCAAGAGTCCTTCTCGGACTCCAGGGCCAGACGCCAGGGTTCCTGGCATCTGGACCTAGACACTAGGGACCCTGGCGTCTGGCCCTTGTACTCCACAAAACTTCCTTTTGCGCTTTCCAAAAACCTTGTGGGATTTCCCCTTTGGCCCAAACAAATTGTTCTTGTACCCAAACATTTCGGGAAACATCCGGAACCCCTTCCGGTGAATTCCGGAACCCTTCCAGAGACCAAACACTATTATCCCATATATCAAACTTTATCTCCGGACCATTCCGGAGTTCCTCGTCATGTCCGTGATCTTATCCAGAACTCCGAACAACATTCGGTTACCAACATACATAACTCATAAATACTATATCGTCAACGAACGTTAAGCGTGTGGACCCTACAGGTTCGAGAACTATGTAGACATGACCGAGACACTTCTCTGGTCAATAACCAATAGCGGAACCTGGATGCCCATATTGGCTCCTACATCTTCTACGAAGATCTTTATCGGTCGAACCGCATAACAACATATGTTGTTCGCTTTGTCATCAGTATGTTACTTGCCCGAGATTCGATCGTCGGTATCTCAATACCTAGTTCAATCTCATTACCGGCAAGTCTCTTTACTTGTTTTGTAATACATCATCCCGCAACTAACTCATTAGTTACAATGCTTGCAAGGCTTATAGTGATGTGCATTACCGAGTGGGCCCAGAGATACCTCTCCGACAATCGGAGTGATAAATCTTAATCTCAAAATACGCCAACTCAACAAGTACCTTCGAAGACACTTGTAGAGCACCTTTATAATCACCCAGTTATGTTGTGACGTTTGGTAGCACACAAAGTGTTCCTCCAGTAAACGAGAGTTGCATAATCTCATAGTCATAGGAACATGTATAAGTCATGAAGAAAGCAATAGCAACATACTAAACGATCAAATGCTAAGCTAACAGAATGGGTCAAGTCAATCACATCATTCTCCTAATGATGTGATCCCGTTAATCAAATGACAACTCATGTCTATGGTTAGGAAACATAACCATCTTTGATAAACGAGCTAGTCAAGTAGAGGCATACTAGTGACACTCTGTTTTGTCTATGTATTCACACATGTATTATGTTTTCGGTTAATACAATTCTAGGATGAATAATAAACATTTATCATGATATAAGGAAATAAATAATAACTTTATTATTGCCTCTAGGGCATATTTCCTTCAGTCTCCCACTTGCACTAGAGTCAATAATCTAGTTCACATCGCCATGTGATTTAACACCAATAGTTCACATCACCATGTGATTAACACCCATAGTTCACATCGCCATGTGACCAACACTCAAAGGGTTTACTAGAGTTAGTAATCTAGTTTATATCGCCATGTGATTAACACCCAAAGAGTACTAAGGTGTGATCATGTTTTGCTTGTGAGAGAAGTTTAGTCAATGGGTCTGCCAAATTCAGATCCGTATGTATTTTGCAAATTTCTGTGTCTACAATGCTCTGCACGGAGCTACTTTAGCTAATTGCTCCCACTATCAATATGTATCCAGATTGAGACTTAGAGTCATTTGTATCAGTGTCAAAACTTGCATCGACGTAACCTTTTATGACGAACCTTTTGTCACCTCCATAATCGAGAAAGATATACTTATTCCACTAAGGATAATTTTGACCGCTGTTCAGTGATCTACTACTAGATCACTATTGTACTTCCTTGCCAAACTTAGTGTAGGGTATACAATAGATCTGGTATACAACATGGCATACTTTATAGAACCTATGGCTGAGGCATAGGGAATGACTTTCATTCTCTTTCTATCTTCTGCTGTGGTCGGGTTTTGAGTCTTACTCAATTTCACACATTGTAACACAGGGAAGAACTCTTTCTTTGACTGTTCCATTTTGAACTACTTGAAAATCTTGTCAAGGTATGTACTCATTGAAAAAATTTATCAAGCATCTTGATCTATCTCTATAGATCTTGATGCTCAATATGTAAGCAGCTTCACCAAGGTCATTCTTTGAAAAACTCCTTTCAAACACTCCTTTATGCTTTGCAAAATAATTCTACATTATTTCTGATCAACAATATGTCATTCACATATATTTATCAGAAATGTTGTAGTGCTCCCACTCACTTTCTTGTAAATACAGGCTTCACCGCAAGTCTGTATAAAACAATATGCTTTGATGAACTCATCAAAGCGTATATCCCAACTCCAAGATGCTTGCACCAGTCCATAGATGGATCACTGGAGCTTGTACATTTTGTTAGCACCTTTAGGATCGACAAAACCTTCTGGTTGCATCAGATACAACTCTTCTTTAAGAAATCCATTAAGGAATATAGTTTTGACATCCATTTGCCAGTTTTCATAAAATGTGGCAATTTGCTAACATGATTCGGACAGACTTAAGCATCGCTACGAGTGAGAAAATCTCATCATAGTCAACACCTTGAACTTGTCGAAAACCTTTTGCGACAATTTGAGCTTTGAAGATAGTAACACTACTATCAGTGTCCATCTTCCTCTTGAAGATCCATTTATTTTCTATGGCTTACCGATCATTGGGCAAGTCAACCAAAGTCCATACTTTGTTCTCATACATGGATCCTATCTTAGATTTCATGGCCTCAAGCCGTTTCACGGAATCTGAGCTCATCATTGCTTCCTCATAGTTTGTAGGTTCGTCATGGTCAATTAACATGACCTCCAGAACAGGATTACCGTACCACTCTGGTGCGGATCTCACTCTGGTTGACCTATGAGGTTTGGTAGTAACTTGATCTGAAGTTACAGGATCATCATCATTAGCTTCCTCACTAATTGGTGTAGGAGTCACAGAAACAGATTTCTGTGATGAACTACTTTCCAATAAGGGAGAAGGTACAGTTACTTCATCAAGTTCTACTTTCCTCCCACTCACTTCTTTCTAGAGAAACTCCTTATCTAGAAAGGATCTATTCTCAGCAACAAATATCTTGCCTTCGGATCTATGATAGGAGGTGTACCCAACAGTTACTTTTGGGTATCCTATGAAGACGCACTTCTCCGACTTGGGTTTGAGCTTCAAGATGAAACCTTTTCACATAAGCATCGCAACCCCAAACTTTAAGAAACGACAACTTAGGTTTCTTGCTAAACCACAGTTCATACGGTGTCGTCTCAACGGATTTAGATGGTGCTCTATTTAACGTGAATGCACCTGCCTTCTAATGCATAACCCCAAAACAATAGCGGTAAATCGGTAAGAGACATCATAGATTGCACTATATCAAATAAAGTATGGTTATGACGTTCAGACACACCATTATGTTGTGGTGTTCCAGGTGGCATGAGTTTGTGAAACTATTCCACATTGTTTTAATTTGAAGACCAAACTCGTAACTCAAATATTCGCTGCTACCTCTTGAGCACCGCATTGGATTTCCCCGAAGAGGAGAGGATGATGCAGCAAAGTAGCGTAAGTATTTCCCTCAGTTTTGAGAACCAAGGTATCAATCCAGTAGGAGGCTACGCGCGAGTCCCTCGTACCTACATAAAAACAATAGCTCAAAGCAACCAACACGCTTAGGGGTTTTCAATCCCTTCACGGTCACTTACGAAAGTGATATCTGATAGAGATGATAAATAATATTTTTGGTATTTTTGGAATAGAGATGCAAAGTAAAAAGTAAAAGCAAAGTAAATGTAGCGACCCGACCCGAATGGATCAAGTCTACTGTGCTCCGGTGTCATCCCTAGATCAGTAATGCTGACACCACACAGAACATCGAAGGATTTATAGAAGAGTGGCAATCACACACTTATTACATCGTTGTCTCAAAGAGAACTTATTACAATAAATATGGCTTAAGGCCATATTATGACGATAACAGCGGAAGACTCGGAAGATAAATGGGTCCATCAACTCCAACGGCATCACTGAGTATAGAACCACGACCTAAAAGCACCTTACTCGTCGTCTGAAAAGTCTGCAACATGAAAGTTGCAGCCCGAAAACGGGTCAGCACATGGAATATGCTGGCAATGTAACACATAGAGAGTAATGGAATGAAACAGCTATACTATATGCATGTATGGCTGGTGGAAAGCTCTATGGTTACAGTTTTGCGTAAAGCCAGTTTTTCCCTACTGCAAAGGAATAAATTTATTTAACTACCATGGTGGTTGTTACACATCGAGAATGGTTGACAGCATTCTCGATCCCAATTAAGTGAACAATTAAAACCCAACAACATTAATTAGAAGTAACGTGATGAGATTCACATGATATTCAAGTACTAGATACTCAAGTTGTCCATAACCGGGGACACGGCTAATCATGATTAGTTTGTACACTCTGCAGAGGTTTGCGCACTTTTCCCCACAAGACTCGATCGCCTCCGTTTGGTTTCTCGCACTACAGGGTGTTTGAGAAGACGGATGACCGAGACATAGTCTTTCAGAAGCGCTAGCACCTTACGATCGGGTAGACCGTACCACCTACATCCCCTACATCTGCTAGTCTACCACTGTAAGAGTTCGCACGACTTAGTCAACTATGCGAGAGCCCATAATGGCTTGTGGCTGCACACGGAAGTTACTAGCATGAATGATCTTATGATCCCTTTGAGCCTGGGTGGCGGTCCAAAAGAAAACAGGCAAGTCCTGATAGACATCAGGTGCCTCAATCCACCCAGATGTGTGTTTAAGTTGCCACCTTAGATAAACCATTAAAATTAACAAACTCACATCTGTCATGGATATCACTCACCCAATCCACGTCTACTAGCATAGCATGGCATAATAAGCAAACGTAGAAGTAACTCCCAAAGGTTTCATAATAATACAGGTGATAGGTACTACCTCATCTACTTCCCATCCCACGATTTAATTAGATCCTAACCATGCAATGTGTGAGGATTGATCTAATGCAATAAAACTGGGTTGTAGAAAAGGTATGATCAAAGTGTTACTTGCCTTGCTGAGAATCCGCGAGTCCTAGGGTTTCGAAGTAACAAGCGGCGCAATCCGGGTGATCTATCGCAGACAAACAACAAGCACACAATAAGTACTCATCTAATGCACAGGTAAAACTCGAACAAGAGAACGAACCAGAAAGTTCAACTTAAGAACTCTGGTTGCAAAGAAAGAACGAACCGAGCAAAGCAACATAAAACAAACGACGGAAGAAAACAACTCGGTTCTAGCTAGTTGAAACTAGGTCAAATTTTACCGTAGCAAAAACTTGTTCAAGTTGATTAGTCGGAACGGCAGTTTCGAAACGAAACTCCAGGCGCTTGAATCACCTGATTCCGATAAACGAGCGAGAAGAAAGACTAGAACGAAGATCGGATCTGAGATCGCGATCGCGGAATAAATCCGACGAAAAGAAAGAGACGAACGGTTAAACGAATGAACGTTCGCTAACCGAAAAAAATCGGTGATCACGTTCGTTGAGACGAACGGTCCGAAAGAAGAAAGAAAACCGATCTAGGGTTTCGAAAAAGAAACCGAAAAGAAAAACCGGAAAGAAAACGGAAAAGAAACGGAACGGTTCTTTTAAGAAAAACCGAACCGGGGAAAAGAAGAGGCGGCACGGCTACCTCGGGAGGCGGGGCTCCGGGGCGGCGGCGGTGGCTTAAGGCGGCGGCGGCTTGGGCTTGGGGTGGTGTGGGGAAGAGGGGGGGGGTGTTGGTATTTATATAGGATGGGGGGGTCTCTTGCTTGGGGAAGGGGCAAGGGGGAGGCGGCGGCGGCTTGGAGTCCCGCTGGGACTCGGCCTGGCGGCGGTGGCTGGCGGCTGCGCCTGGCGCACGGGGCGGCTGGGCCGGCTGGCTGGGCCCTTGGCCCAGGCGGGCGCTGCGGTCTCTTTTTTTTAAATCGGTTTCGCGCGCAGAAAAACAAAAGAAAAACTATCTAAACGAACTCCGAAAAATCTAAAGTAAATTTTCCCCGACTCCTAAAAATGAGTCAAACAAAATAAACTTTTCTCCGGGCCTAAAATGCAAATTTTGAAAACGTGCATTTTTCCCTATCCAAATAAAAGCAAACAAAACTCCGGCAAAACCAAAATTTGATTTATTCATTAGATCTTCATTTTTCCTAACTTTGGGAGAGTCATATCATTCCCTCTCTCATTTTTTTGATATTGGAAAAATAATTGAAGATGAAATAAATAAATCAAATGATCCTCTTTTCCAAAATTTGAGAGAACTCAAATATGAAAATAACAAAATCTCCAACTCTCTCCGTGGGTCCTTGAGTTGCGTGAAATTTCTAGGATCAACCAAAATGCATGAAAATATGATATGCATGATGATCTAGTGTATAACATTCCAAATTGCAAATTTGGGATGTTACAAACCTACCCCCCTTAAGATGAATCTCGCCCTCGAGATTCGGGTTGGCTAGAAAATAGGTGAGGGTGGTCCTTGAGCAAATCTTCTTCTCTTTCCCAGGTGGCTTCATCCTCTGAGTGGTGGTTCCACTGAACTTTGCAAAACTTGATAACCTTGCTGCGGGTAACTCTGCTGGCATAATCGAGAATCTTGACTGGCTTCTCCTCATACGTTAAGTCGTCCTTCAACTGAATCGCTTCGAGTGGCACGGTATCTCTTAGCGGTACCTCCACCATCTCGGCATGACATTTCTTCAGCTGAGAAACATGGAATACATTATGAACTCCTGACAGCTCCTCTGGCAATTCCAACTTATAAGCGACTTCTCCCATACGTTGCAAGATCTTGTACGGTCCAATGAAGCGTGGTGCTAATTTTCCCTTAACTCCAAAGCACTTAACTCCTCGAAGTGGGGATACTCGGAGATAAACTCTGTCTCCGGTTTCGTAAACTGTCTCCTTGCGTTTAGAATCTGCGTAGCTCTTCTGCCTGGACTGGGCTACCTTGAGCCTATCGCGAATCAACTTAACCTTCCGTTCAGACTCCTTAATCAAATCTGGTCCAAACAACTGGCGATCTCCAACTTCGTCCCATGACAACGGTGTCCTGCACCTCCTTCTGTACAAAGCCTCGAAAGGTGCCATCTTCAAACTGGTCTGATAGCTATTATTGTAAGAAAACTCTGCATATGGCAAATTATCGTCCCAACTAGATCCATAATCTAGTGCACAAGCTCTCAGCATATCTTCCAAAATCTGATTGACTCTCTCGGTCTGTCCATCTGTCTGTGGGTGAAAAGCTGTGCTGAACTCTAGTCTGGTTCCCAAAGTTTCATGCAACTGATTCCAAAACTTTGAGGTAAATTGGGTTCCTCTATCTGATACGATACTCCTCGGAACTCCATGCAAACAAATGATCCTAGTCATGTATATCTTTGCCAACTTAGCACTGGTGTAAGTGGTCTTAACTGGAATGAAATGGGCTACCTTCGTCAGACGATCAACTACTACCCATATCGAGTCATAGCTATCTTATCCCACTTCCACTCGGGTATCGGCAATGGTTGTAACAATCCGGCTGGCTTCTGATGTTCTGCCTTTACTCTATGACACACAACACAAACTGCTACATATGCTGCAATATCCTTCTTCATTCCGGTCCACCAGAATGTTTCCTTCAAATCCAAATACATCTTGGTATTTCCTGGGTGTATCGAATAGGGTGAATCATGTGCCTCTTGCAGAATCAACTTCCTGATCTCCGGGTCATTTGGCACATAAACACGGTCCTCAAACCATAAGGTATCGGGCTCATCCTCACGAAATCCCTTTGCTTTTCCTTCGCTCAATTTCTCTTTTATAGCAGCAATCTCCTTGTCAGATTTATGGGCTTCTTTGATTTTATCCATCAATGTTGACTGAATCTCCAATGCTGCTACATAGCCTCTCGGAACTATTTCCAAACATAGCTCACGAAGGTTTTCTGCTAACTCCTTGGGTATTTTCCCCGTCATTAGAGTATTGACATGGCTCTTACGGCTCAATGCGTCAGCTACTACATTAGCTTTTCCGGGATGGTAATGCAATCTCATGTCATAATCCTTGATGAGCTCCAACCATCTCCTTTGTCTGAGGTTCAACTCCTTCTGCGTGAAAATGTACTTCAAACTCTTGTGATCCGTGTACACCTCACAATGATTTCCAATGAGGAAATGTCTCCACGTCTTCAATGCATGCACTACGGCTGCTAACTCCAAATCATGCGTGGCATAATTCAACTCATGAGGCTTCAGTTGTCGTGAAGCATACGAAACAACTCTTCCTTCCTGCATAAGCACTGCTCCAAGTCCTCGACGTGAAGCGTCGCAATACACCTCGTAATCCTTGGTCTGATCTGGCAAAATCAATACTGGTGAGGTAACCAAGCGTTTCTTCAACTCCTGGAAACTAGCCTCACACTCCTCAGTCCATTTGAACTTAGTATCCTTCTTCAACAATTCAGTCATAGGCTTTGCAATCTTTGAAAAGTTCTCAATGAATCTCCGGTAGTATCCTGCGAGTCCAAGAAAACTCCGAATCTCTCCAACTGTCGTTGGTGATTCCCATTCGGTTACGGTCTCAACCTTAGTGGGGTCAACTGCTATACCTTCTCCGGATATAACGTGTCAGAGGAATCCAACTTCCTTCAACCAAAACTCACATTTGCTGAATTTGGAGTATAACTGGTGTTCCCTTAGTTTCTCCAAAACCAAACGCAAATGTTCCTTATGCTCCTCTTCATTCTTTGAATAAACCAAGATATCATCTATGAAAACCACGACGAACTTATCCAAAAAACTCCATAAACACTTTGTTCATCAGGTTCATAAAATAGGTAGGTGCGTTAGTCAATCCAAATGACATAACGGTATACTCATATAGTCCATATCTCGTGGTGAATGCTGTCTTAGGTATGTCCTGCTCTTGAATCTTCAATTGATGGTACCCTGATCGCAAATCGATCTTGGAAAACACTTTAGCTCCTTGCAATCGATCAAACAGATCGTTGATCATTGGCAGTGGGTACTTGTTCTTGATGGTTACTTCATTCAATCCTCGATAATCTACAAACATCCTTAATGATCCATCCTTCTTTTCCACTAGAAGTACGGGTGATCCCTAAGGCGAAGAACTTGGGCGAATGTAACCTTTATCCAATAACTCCTTAATCTAATTCTTAATTTCCACCAAATCCTTTGCTGGCATTCGGTACGGTTGCTTCGATATTGGGCCTGTACCTGGCAATAACTCAATTAAGAACTCTATGTCCCTATCTGGTGGCATTCCTGGCAATTCCTCAGGAAATACATCAGGAAAATCCTTCACCACTGGTACTTCTTCCTGCACAATTCCTGTTAAAGAATTTACTTGTGTCCTGTTTGGCACATGCCGGGATACATACTTGATCCTTCTTCCTTCGGGTGTGGTAAGCAAAATTGACTTACTAGCACATTCAATGTTCCCTTCATACTTCGATAACCAATCCATGCCTAATATCACATCCAATCCTTGAGATTCCAATACTATTAGGTCTGAGGGAAACACATAGTTACCAATCCTTAATGGTAATCGATCACACCATCGTCTAGCCATATACTCCGCTCCTGGTGAGCTTACTAACATGGGTGACCTAAGGGCTTGGGTTGGCAGGTTATATTTATCCACAAATCCCCTTGATATGTATGAATGCGATGCACCAGTATCAAAAAGAACGAGTGCAGTAAATGACTTAACCAAAAACTTACCGATTACTGCATCGGGCTGAGCTTCAACCTCCTCCACATTAATGTGGTTCACCTGTCCTCTATTGAAAGGGTTCGGCTTCTTCCCAGAGCTTCCATTGCCATTTCCATTCTGGCCTTCGGGACATTCATTGGCATAATGTCCGGTCTTGGAACACTTGAAACAGGTGACTTGACTCAGGTCTCTCTTGGTTGGGGTCGATGGGGTGGTACGGTTCTGGCCGTTGCTTCCTCCATTCCCATTACCATTCTTGTGGCCATTATGGTTGTGCGAGCTACCTCCTCCATGGGTATGCTGAAACTGAAATCCCGGTTTAGGGGCAAAACGAGGCTTCTGCTGGGCTCCAGAGTTATACTTCCCCTGTCCATACTTCCTCTTACGGTTCTCAATCTGCTGTTGCTTTCCTTCAATCATGATGGCACGATCTACCAACTCCTGGTAGTTGTTGAAACTCGCTACCATCAACTGCATGCTTAGTTCATCATTCAGTCCTTCCAGAAACTTCTCCTGCTTAGCTGCATCTGTAGCAACGTCATCTGGGGCATAACGTGCTAACTTGCTGAAATCGTCAACGTACTGGCCAACTGTCCTTCCTCCTTGGCGTAAGTTGCGAAACTCACGCTTCTTCATGGCCATTGCTCCTGCTGAAACATGGGTAGTGCGGAAAGCTTGTTGAAACTGATCCCATGTGACAGTGTCAACTGGGTAAGTGGCTGTGAAATTCTCCCACCATGCTGCCGCGGGTCCGTCTAAGCTGATGTGCGGCAAACTTCACTTTCTCACCATCAGTGCATCCTACAGTGGTTAACTCCCTAGCTATCTTGTGGAGCCAATCGTCTGCTACTATTGGCTCGGTGCTACTGGAAAACACCGGTGGATTCAGCCTAAGCAAACGGGCTAAGTGGTCAACAGGTGGTGGTGGTGGTGGTGGTGGGTTGTTGTTGTTGTTGTTGTTCTGCTGGTTCTGGACTAACAACTGCATCAATTGATTCTGCTGCTGGATCAACTGAGTGAGCTCCGGTGGAAATCCAGTGTCACGTCTCGGAGGCATCTGAGGGTTTAGAATAGACGAGAATTAAGAATAGAGTGAGGCCTAAAGGGAAAACACTACCCCAATGCACATGAGCAAATGCACACAAAATCACTTCATTCAATCAAACAAGGGCTTACAAATCGATCTAAAACTATCGCAAAAGTGCTCGACTATACTGTTTACAGGGGGGGTAAATGCTACTACTATCTGGTGGTCATCTAGAAATTTGAACCGGTGGAAGACTCCATGATATCTGCTCCAGCTTCGTCTTCAAAGTCGGGTTCACTTGGATCCGAATCGGTGTCGTCGATGATGATGTAGTTGTCCGGACATGCGACGTACATGTCTTCCTCCTGGATGCTAACTTCACCTTGAGTTCTTCAATCTCCTGTTTAAGATCGCCATTGTGTCTCGCTAGAGCTACGATCTCGTCCATGTAGTCCTTGCGTGTAGACTTCAGTTCTCCTTCTAGCTCGAGGATCCTTGCCTTCACATTCTTCAACTCTATCATATCATTGCACATCTGGTTCTCGTGGCGTCGAATGTGCTGGTTTAACTCCTAGATGAAAGATGCAATGGATCTATCCTTCTTGGTGCTGACTAACTCCCATTGTTCATCTCGGCGTCCGCAAATCTGGTAGATAGTGTCCTTAAGGTCTTCTTGATAAACTTCTCCAATGCGTCCCATGGTGATTTGAGCTGCCATGCTCCTTCCCAGACTCCAGGTGGGTGCATTGAAAATACTATCTATGGGCTTCATAATTGGTGCGAATGTCCTTCCCGGAACGTGAGCTTGAATCTTCCAGCGCTCCTCTTCAGGCAGAGTGGCGTTGAAGGTTCCCGTGAAGCTTGGTAATCCAATGTTCAGGTACTTGGTGACTTCCTTCAAGTGAAATCCAAAAGGTGTGCCTTCATCCAGTTGGGCGTACTTAATCTTCGCGTTCATCATCCTAAAAGAGTAGAAAAGATGAGGAGTTAGAAAATGAGAAGAGAGTGGTGTTCTATGGCTTTAACTTAGTGGTCGTGTCCTACAGTCAGCGTGTGCTCTGATACCATCTCTGTAGCGACCCGACCCGAATGGATCAAGTCTACTGTGCTCTGGTGTCATCCCTGGATCAGTAATGCTGACACCACACACTACATCGAAGGATTTATAGCAGAGTGGCAATCACACACTTATTACATCGTTGTCTCAAAGAGAACTTATTACAATAAATATGGCTTAAGGCCATATTATGACGATAACAGCAGAAGACTCAGAAGATAAATGGGTCCATCAACTCCAACGGCATCACTGAGTATAGAACCACGACCTAAAAGCACCTTACTCGTCGTCTGAAAAGTCTGCAACATGAAAGTTGCAGCCCGAAAACGGGTCAGCACATGGAATATGCTGGCAATGTAACACATAGAGAGTAATGGAATGAAACAACTATAATATATGCATGTATGGCTAGTGGAAAGCTCTATGGTTACAGTTTTGCGTAAAGCCAGTTTTTCCCTACTGCAAAGGAATAAATTTATTTAACTATCATGGTGGTTGTTACACATCGAGAATGGTTGACAGCATTCCGATCCCAATTAAGTGAACAATTAAAACCCAACAACATTAATTAGAAGTAACGTGATGAGATTCACATGATATTCAAGTACTAGATACTCAAGTTGTCCATAACCGGGGACACGGCTAATCATGATTAGTTTGTACACTCTGCAGAGGTTTGCGCACTTTTCCCCACAAGACTCGATCGCCTCCGTTTGGTTTCTCGCACTACAGGGTGTTTGAGAAGACGGATGACCGAGACATAGTCTTTCAGAAGCGCTAGCACCTTACGATCGGGTAGACCGTACCACCTACATCCCCTACATCTGCTAGTCTACCACTGTAAGAGTTCGCACGACTTAGTCAACTATGCCAGAGCCCATAATGGCTTGTGGCTGCACACGGAAGTTACTAGCATGAATGATCTTATGATCCCTTTGAGCCTGGGTGGCGGTCCAAAAGAAAACAGGCAAGTCCTGATAGACATCAGGTGCCTCAATCCACCCAGATGTGTGTTTAAGTTGCCACCTTAGATAAACCATTAAATTAACAAACTCACATCTGTCATGGATATCACTCACCCAATCCACGTCTACTAGCATAGCATGGCATAATAAGCAAACGTAGAAGTAACTCCCAAAGGTTTCATAATAATACAGGTAATAGGTACTACCTCATCTACTTCCCATCCCACAATTTAATTAGATCCTAACCATGCAATGTGTGAGGATTGATCTAGTGCAATAAAACTGGGTTGTAGAAAAGGTATGATCAAAGTGTTACTTGCCTTGCTGAGATCCGCGAGTCCTAGGGTTTCGAAGTAACAAGCGGCGCAATCCGGGTTATCTATCACAGACAAACAACAAGCACACAATAAGTACTCATCTAATGCACAGGTAAAACTCGAACAAGAGAACGAACCAGAAAGTTCAACTTAAGAACTCCGGTTGCAAAGAAAGAATGAACCGAGCAAAGCAACGGAAAACAAACGACGGAAGAAAACAACTCGGTTCTAGCTAGTTGAAACTAGGTCAAATTTTACCGTAGCAAAAACTTGTTCAAGTTGATTAGTCGGAACGGCGGTTTCGAAACGAAACTCCAGGTGCTTGAATCACCTGATTCCGATAAACAAGCGAGAAGAAAGACTAGAACGAAGAGCAGATCTGAGATCGCGATCGCGGAATAAATCCGATGAAAAGAAAGAGACGAACGGTTAAACGAACGGACGTTCGCTAACCGAGAAAAATCGGTGATCACGTTCGTTGAGACGAATGGTCCAAAAGAAGAAAGAAAACCGATCTAGGGTTCCGGAAAAGAAACCGAAAAGAAAAACCGAAAAGAAAACGGAAAAGAAACGGAACGGTTCTTTTAAGAAAAACCGAACCGGGGAAAAGAAGAGGCGGCGCGGCTACCTCGGGAGGCGGGGCTCCGAGCGGCGGCGGCGGCTTAAGGCGGCGGCGGCAACTTAAGGCGGTGGCGGCTTGGGGCTTGGGGTGGTGTGGGGAGAGGGGGGGTATTGGTATTTATATAGGATGGGGGGGTCTCTTGCTTGGGGAAGGGGCAAGGGGGAGGCGACGGCGGCTTGGAGTCCCGTTGGGACTCGGCCTAGCGGCGATGGCTGGCGGCTGCGCCTGGCGCACGGGGCGGCTAGGCCGGCCGGCTGGGCCCTTGGCCCAGGCGGGCGCTGCGGTCTCTTTTTTTTTAAATCGGTTTCGTGTGCAGAAAAACAAAAGAAAAACTATCTAAACGAACTCCGAAAAATCTAAAGTAAATTTTCCCTGACTCCTAAAAATGAGTCGAACAAAATGAACTTTTCTCCGGGCCTAAAATGCAAATTTGGAAAACGCGCATTTTTCCCTATCCAAATAAAAGCAAACAAAACTCCGGCAAAACCAAAATTTGATTTATTCATTAGATCTTCATTTTTCCTAACTTTGGGAAAGTCATATTATTCCCTCTCTCATTTTTTTGATATTGGAAAAATAATTGAAGATGAAATAAATAAATCAAATGATCCTCTTTTCCAAAATTTGAGAGAACTCAAATATGAAAATAACGAAATCTCCAACTCTCTCCGTGGGTCCTTGAGTTGCGTGAAATTTCTAGGATCAACCAAAATGCATGAAAATATGATATGCATGATGATCTAGTGTATAACATTCCAACTTGCAAATTTGGGATGTTACAGTAAAAGCAAAGCAATAATGAAGTGATGGAGATTGATATGATGAGAAAGAGACCCGGGGGCCATAGGTTTCACTAGTGGCTTCTCTCAAGAGCATAAGTATTCTATGGTGGGTGAACAAATTACTGTTGAGCAATTGACAGAATTGAGCATAGTTATGAGAATATCTAGGTATGATCATGTATATAGGCATCACGTCCGAGACAAGTAGACCGACTCCTCCCTGCATCTACTACTATTACTCCACTCATCGACCGCTATCCAGCATGCATCTAGAGTATTAAGTTAAAAATAGAGTAACGCCTTAAGCAAGATGACATGATGCAGAGGGATAGTTTCATGCAATATGATAAAAACCCCATCTTGTTATCCTCGATGGCAACAATACAATACGTGCCTTGCTGCCCCTTCTGTCACTGGGTAAGGACACCGCAAGATCGAACCCAGAGTTAAGCACTTCTCCCATGGCAAGAACAACCAATCTAGTAGGCCAAACCAAACTGATAATTCGAAGAGACTTGCAAAGATAACCAATCATACATAAAAGAATTCAGAGAAGATTCAAATATTATTCATAGATAGACTTAATCATAAACCCACAATTCATCAGTCTCAACAAACACACCGCAAAAAAAGATTACATCGAATAGATCTCCACAAGAGAGGGGGAGAACATTGTATTGAGATCCAAAAAGAGAGAAGAAGCCATCTAGCTACTAACTATGGACCCGTAGGTCTGAAGTAAACTACTCACACTTCATCGGAGGGGCTTGGATGATGATGTAGAAGCCCTCCGTGATCGATGCCCCCTCCGGCGGAGCTCCGGAACAGGCCCCAAGATGGGATCTCGTGGATACAGAAAGTTGCGGCGGTCGAATTAGGTTTTTGGCTCCGTCCCCGATCGTTTGGGGGTACGTAGGTATATATAGGAGAAGAAGTACGTTGGTGGAGCTTCGAGGGGCCCACGAGGCAGGGGGCGCGCCCTAGGGGGGCGCCCTCCACCCTCGTGACCGCCTCGTGGCTTTCTTGACGGAGGGTCCAAGTCTCCTGGATCTTATCTGATGAGAAAATCACGTTTCCGAAGGTTTCATTCCGTTTGGACTCCATTTGATATTCCGTTTCTCCGAAACACTGAAATAGGCAAAAAGCAACAATTCTGGGCTGGGCCTCCGGTTAATAGGTTAGTCCCAAAAATAATATAAAAGTGGAAAATAAAGCCCAATAATGTCCAAAACAGTAGATAATATAGCATGGAGCAATCAAAAATTATAGATACGTTGGAGACGTATCAAGCATCCCCAAGCTTAATTCCTGCTCGTCATCGAGTAGGTAAATGATAAAAACATAATTTTTGATGCGGAGTGCTACTTGGCATAATTCTAATGTAATTATTCTTAATTGTGGTATGAATATTCAGATCTGAAAGATTCAAGACAAAAGTTCATATTGACATAAAAATGATAATACTTCAAGCATACTAACTAAGCAATTATGTCTTCTCAAAATAACATGGCCAAAGAAAGTTCATCCCTACAAAATCATATAGTTTAGTCATGTTTCATTTTTGTCACACAATAATGCTCTCATGATGCACAACCCCGGTGACAAGCCAAGCAATTGTTTCATACTTTAGTAATCTCAAACCTATAAACTTTCACGCAATATATGAGCGCGAGCCACGGACATAGCACTATAGGTGGAATAGAATATAATGAGGGCGGTTATGTGGAGAAGACAAAAAAGGAGAAAGTCTCACATCGACGAGGCTAATCAATGGGCTATGGAGATGCCCACCCATTGATGTTAATGCAAGGAGTAGGGATTGCCATGCAACGGATGCACTAGAGTTATAAATGTATGAAAGCTCAACAAAATAAACTAGTGGGTGTGCATCCAACTTGCTTGCTCACGAAGACCTAGGGCACTTGAGGAGGCCCATTGTTGGAATATACAAGCCAAGTTCTATAATGAAAAATTCCCACTAGTATATGAAAGTGATAACATGAGAGACTCTCTACTATGAAGATCATGGTTCTACTTTGAAGCACAAGTGTGGTAAAAGGATAGTAACATTGTCCCTTCTCTCTTTTTCTCTCATTTTTTGGGCCTTTTTATGGCCTTTCTTTTTTTATATTCTTCACTTGGGACAATGCTCTAATAATGATGATCATCACACTTCTATTTATTTACAACTCAATGATTACAACTCGATACTAGAACAAAAGATGACTCTATATGAATGCCTCCGGCGGTGTACCGGGATATGCAATGAACCAAGAGTGACATGTATGAAATAATTATGAACGGTGGCTTTGCCATAAATACTATGTCAACTACATGATCATGCTAAGCAATATGACAATGATGAATGTGTCATGATGAACGGAATGATGGAAAGTTGCATGGCAATATATCTCGGAATGGCTATGGAAATGCCATAATAGGTAGGTATGGTGGCTGTTTTGAGGAATATATAAGGAGGTTTATGTGTGAAAGAGCGTATCATATCACGGGGTTTGAATGCACCGGCGAAGTTTGCGCCAACTCTCAATATGAGAAAGGGCAATGCACGGTACCGAAGAGACTAGCAAGGATGGAAGGGTGAGAGTGCGTATAATCCATGGACTCAACATTAGTCATAAAGAACTCACATACTTATTGCAAAAATCTACAAGTCATCAAAAACCTCGGTACTACGCGCATGCTCCTAGGGGGATAGATTGGTAGGAAAAGACCATCGCTCGTCCCCGACCGCCACTCATAAGGAAGACAATCAAATAACACCTCATGTTTCAAATTTGTTGCATAACGTTTACCACACGTGCATGCTACGGGACTTGCAAACCTCAACACAAGTATTTCTCAATTTCACAACTACTCAACTAGCACGACTTTGATATTATTACCTCCATATCTCAAAACAATCATCAAGCATCAAACTTTTCTTAGTATTCAACACACTCATAAGAAAGTTTTATTATTAATCTTGCATACCAAGCATATTAGGATTTTAAGCAAATTACCATGCTATTAAGACTCTCAAAATAATCTAAGTGAAGCATGAGAGATCAATAGTTTCTATAAAAAAATCCACCACCGTGCTCTAAAAGATATAAGTGAAGCACTAGAGCAAAATTATATAACTCAAAAGATATAAGTGAAGCACTAGAGTAAAACTATAGAGCTCAAAAGATATAAGTGAAGCACATAGAGTATTCTATCAAAATCCAAATTATGTATGGCTCTCTCAAAAGGTGTGTACAGCAAGGATGATTGTGGTAAACTAACAAGCAAAGACTCAAATCATAAAAGACGCTCCAAGCAAAACACATATCATGTGGTGAATAAAAATATAGCTCCAAGTAAAGTTACCAACAGAAGTAGACGAAAGAGGGGATGCCTTCCGGGGCATCCCCAAGCTTTGGCTTTTAGGTATACTTAGATTATCTTGGGGGTGCCATGGGCATCCCCAAGCTTAGGCTCTTGCCACTCCTTGTTCCATAATCCATCAAATCTTTACCCAAAACTTGAAAACTTCACAACACAAAACTTAAAGTAGAAAACTCGTGAGTTCTGTTAGCGAAAGAAAACAAAAGACCACTTCAAGGTACTGTAATGAACTCATTATTTATTTATATTGGTGTTAAACCTACTGTATTCCAACTTCTCTATGGATTATAAACTATTTAACTAGCCATAGATTCATCAAAATAAGCAAACAACACAGGAAAAACAGAATCTGTCAAAAACAGAAAAGTCTATAGTAATCTGTAGCTAGAGCAAGATGTGGAACCCCAACAATTCTAAAAGAAATTGATGGACGTGAGGAATTTATGTATTAATCATCTTCAAAAATAATTAACTAAATAGAACTCTCTAAATAAAAATGACAGCAGTTCTCGTGAGCGCTAAAGTTTCTGTTTTTTACAGCAAGTTCAACAAGACTTTCCCCAAGTCTTCCCAACGGTTCTACTTGGCACAAACACTAATTAAACACAACCAAAATAGAGGCTAAATAAATTATTTATTACTAAACAGGAGCAAAAATCAAGGAATAAAAATAAAATTGGGTTGCCTCCCAACAAGCGCTATCGTTTAACGCCCCTAGCTAGGCATAACAAGCAAGAATAGATCTAGGTATTGCCATCTTTGGTTTTCAACTTTTTAGTGGAATCAAGCTCGAATCTGGGAGGTTCTTTATGTTTCCCTTCATATTCTGAAATTTTTAGATCTAAAGAATCGAACCGCTTATTGCAAAGGGTAATCAACATATTCATGCGGTGAGTATTTCCACTAATGTTCTTAAGAGGTTCAAGAGATCTCTGCAAGATTTTAGTAACTTCACAAATTTTTTCAAAAACTTGTGTCTCTTCCTCAGTAGGATGAGGCCCCTTTTGTTGAGGTAGTGTTCCCACTATACCTTCTATAATTTCAAGTGCAATATGGGGATCGATTTCAATAAAATTGCCTTTAGCAACGCAATCCAAGAGTTGTCTATGAGACATATTTAATCCAACATAAAAATTGCGAAGCAAAATTCTCAGATTTATTTCAGAGGCACAATTACGATGAGATTCCATTATTCTCAACCAGGCATCTTTTAAGTTTTCTCCTAATTAAAGTGAAAGATTTCGAACTCAGGGGTCAACGGAGAAGATATGGGACTAGCCATAACGACAAGCAAGCAAACTAACACACAAGCAAACAAAAAGCAAACGGGAAAAAAGAGGCAAATAGAGAGAGAGGGGGATAGAGAGAGAGAGGGCGAATAAAGCGACAAGGGTGAAATGGGGGAGAGGAAAACGAGAGGCAAATGGAAAATAATGTAATGCGGGAGATAGGGATTGTGATGGGTACTTGGTATGTTGACTTTTGCGCAGACTCCCCGGCAACGGCGCCAGAAATTCTTCTTGCTACCTCTTGAGCACTGCGTTGGATTTCCCCGAAGAGGAGAGGATGATGCAGCAAAGTAGCGTAAGTATTTCCCTCAGTTTTTGAGAACCAAGGTATCAATCCAGTAGGAGGCTACGCGCGAGTCCCTCATACCTACACAAAAACAATAGCTCAACGCAACCAACGCACTTAGGGGTTGTTAATCCCTTCACGGTCACTTACGGAAGTGAGATATGATAGAGATGATAAATAATATTTTTGGTATTTTTGGTATAGAGATGCAAAGTAAAAAGTAAAAGCAAAGTAAAAGCAAAGCAATAATAAAGTGATGGAGATTGATATGATGAGAAAGAGACCTGGGGGCCATAGGTTTCACTAGTGGCTTCTCTTAAGAGCATAAGTATTCTATGGTGGGTGAAAAAATTACTGTTGAGCAATTGACAGAATTGAACAAAGTTAAGAGAATATCTAGGTATGATCATGTATATAGGCATCATGTCCGAGACAAGTAGACCGACTCCTGCCTGCATCTACTACTATTACGCCACTCATCGACCGCTATCCAACATGCATCTAGAGTATTAAGTTAAAAACAGAGTAATGCCTTAAGCAAGATGACATGATGTAGAGGGATAGTTTCATGCAATATGATAAAAACCCCATCTTGTTATCCTCGATGGCAACAATACAATACGTGCCTTGCTGCCCGTTCTGTCACTGGGAAAGGACACCGCAAGATCGAACCCAAAGCTAAGCACTTCTCCCATGGCAAGAACAACCAATCTAGTAGGCCAAACCAAACTGATAATTCGAAGAGATTTGCAAAGATAACTAATCATACATAAAAGAATTCAGAGAAGATTCAAATATTATTCATAGATAGACTTAATCATAAACCCACAATTCATCGGTCTCAACAAACACACCGCAAAAAGAAGATTACATCGAATAGATCTCCACAAGAGAGGGGAGAACATTGTATTGAGATCCAAAAAGAAAGAAGAAGCCATCTAGCTACTAACTATGGACCCGTAGGTCTGAAGTAAACTACTCACACTTCATCGAAGGGGCTTGGATGATGATGTAGAAGCCCTCCGTGATCGATGCCCCCTCTAGTGGAGCTCCAGAACAGGCCCCAAGATGGGATCTCGTGGATACAGAAAGTTGCGACGGTGGAATTAGGTTTTTGGCTCCGTCCCCGATCGTTTGGGGGTACGTAGGTATATATAGGAGGAAGAAGTACGTCGGTGGAGCTTCGAGGGGCCCACGAGGCAGGGGGCGCGCCCTAGGGGGGGCGCCCTCCACCCTCGTGACCGCCTCATGGCTTTCTTGACAGAGGGTCCAACTCTCCTGGATCTTATCTGATGAGAAAATCTTGTTTCCGAAGGTTTCATTCCATTTGGACTCCGTTTGATATTCTGTTTCTCCGAAACACTGAAATGGGCAAAAAACAGCAATTCTGGGCTGGGCCTCCGGTTAATAGGTTAGTCCCAAAAATAATATAAAAGTGGAAAATAAAGCCCAATAATGTCCAAAATAGTAGATAATATAGCATGGAGCAATCAAAAATTATAGATACGTTGGAGACGTATCATTCGCCTCTGCGATCAGATTGTAGAAACTTTATTTTCTTGTTACGTTGATTTTCCACTTCACTCTGAAATTCTTTGAACTTTTCAAATGTTTCGGACTTATGTTTCTTCAAGTAGAATACCCATATCTACTCAAATCATCTGTGAAGGTCAGAAAATAACGATACCCACCGCGAGCCTCAACACTCATCAGACCTCATACATCAGTATGTATTATATCCAATAAGTCAGTTGCTTGCTCCATTGTTACAAAAAACGGAGTCTTAGTCATCTTGCTCATGAGGCATGGTTCGCAAGCATCAAGTGATTCATAATCAAGTGATTCCAAAAGCCCATCAGCATGGATTTTCTTCATGCGCTTTACACCAATACGACCTAAACGGTAGTGCCACAAATAAGTTGCACTATCATTATTAACTTTTCATCTTTTGGCTTCAATATTATGAATATGTGTATCATTACGATGAGATTTAGTAAAACATTTACATTGGATGTATGACCATATAAGGTTTTATTCATGTAAACAGAACAACAATTATTCTCTGACTTAAATGAATAACCGTATTGCAATAAACATGATCAAATCATATTCATGCTTAACGCAAACACCAAATAACATTTATTTTAGGTTCAACACTAATCCGGAAAGTATAGGGAGTGTGCGATGGTGATCATATCAATCTTGGAACCACTTCCAACACACATCGTCACTTCACCCTTAACTAGTCTTTGTTAATTCTGCAACTCTCGTTTCGAGTTACTACTTTTAGCAACTGAACCAGTATCAAATACCGAGGGGTTGCTATAAACACTAGTAAAGCACACATCAATAACATGTATATCAAATATACCTTTGTTCACTTTGCCATCCTTCTTATCCGCCAAATACTTGGGGTAGTTCCGCTTCCAGTGACCAGTCCTTTGCAATAGAAGCACTTAGTCTCAGGCTTAGGTCCAGACTTGGGCTTCTTCACTTGAGCAGCAACTTGCTTGCCATTCTTCTTGAAGTTCCCCTTCTTCGCTTTGCCCTTTTTCTTGAAACTAGTGGTCTTGTCAACCATCAACACTTGATGTTTTTATTGATTTCTACCTTCGCCAATTTCAGCATCGCGAAGAGCTCGGGAATTACTTTTGTCATCCTTTGCATATTATAGTTCATCACGAAGTTCTAGTAACTTGGTGATAGTGACTAGAGAACTTTGTCAATTACTATCTTATCTGGAAGATTAACTCCCACTTGATTCAAGCAATTGTAGTACCCAGACAATCTGAGTACATGCTCACTGGTTGAGCTATTCTCCTCCATCTTGTAGGCAAAGTACTGTCAGAGGTCTCATACCTCTTGACACGGGCATGAGTATGAAATACCAATTTCAACTCTTAGAACATCTTATATGTTCTGTGGCGTTCAAAACATCTTTGAAGCCCCAATTCTAAGACGTAAAGCATGGTGCACTAAACTATCAAGTAGTCATCATATCGAGCTTGCCAAACGTTCATAACGTCTGCATTTGCTCCTGTAATCGGTCTGTCACCTAGCGGTGCATCAAGGACATAATTCTTCTATGCAGTAATGAGGATAATCCTCAAATCATGGATCCAATCCGCATAATTGCTACTAACATCTTTCAACATAGTTTTTCTCTAGGAACATATCAAAAATAAACGGGGAGCAACATCACGAGCTATTGATCTACAACATAGTTATGCAAATACTATCAGGACTAAGTTCATGATAAATTAAAGTTCAATTAATCATATTACTTAAGAACTCCCACTTAGATAGACATCCCTCTACTCATCTAAATGATCACGTGATCCAAATCAACTAAACCATGTCCGATCATCACGTGAGATGGAGTAGTTTTCAATGGTGAACATCACTATGTTGATCATATCTACTATATGATTCACGCTCGACCTTTTGGTCTCCAGTGTTCCGAGGCCATATCTGCATATGCTAGGCTCATCAAGTTTAACCCGAGTATTCTGCGTGTGCAAAATTGGCTTGCACCCGTTGTAGATGAACATAGAGCTTATCACACCCGATCATCATGTGGTGTCTCGGCACGATGAACTTTGGCAATGGTGCATACTCAGGGAGAACACTTTTACCTTGAAATTTAGTGAGAGATCATCTTATAATGCTACCGTCAAACAAAGTAGAATAAGATGCATAAAGGATAAACATCACATGCAGTCAATATAAGTGATATGATATGGCCATCATCATCTTGTGCTTGTGATCTCCATCTCTGAAGCACCGTCATGATCACCATCATCACCGGTGCGACACCTTGATCTCCATCGTAGCATCGTTGTCGTCTTGCCAACTATTGCTTCTACGACTATCGCTACCGCTTAGTGATAAAGTAAAGCAATTACAGGGCGATTGCATTGCATACAATAAAGCGACAACCATATGACTCCTTTCAGTTGCCGATAACTCGGTTACAAAACATGATCATCTCATACAACAAAATATAGCATCACGTCTTGACCATATCACATCACAACATGCCCTGCAAAAACAAGTTAGACGTCCTCTACTTTGTTGTTGCAAGTTCTACGTGGCTGCTACGGGCTGAGCAAGAACCGTTCTTACCTACGCATCAAAACCACAACAATAGTTCCTCAAGTTAGTGTTGTTTTAACCTTCGCAAGGACCGGGCGTAGCCACACTTGGTTCAACTAAAGTTGGAGAAACTGACACCTGCCAGCCACCTGTGTGCAAAGCACGTCGGTAGAACCAGTCTCGCGTAAGCGTACACGTAATGTCGGTCCGGGCCGCTTCATCAAACAATACCGCTGAGCAAAAGTATGACATGCTGGTAAGCAGTATGACTTGTATCACCCACAACTCACTTGTGTTCTACTTGTGCATATAACATCTACGCGTAAAACCTGGCTCTGATACCATTGTTGGGGAACGTAGTAATTTCAAAAAAATTCCTATGCACGCACAGGATCATGGTGATGCATAGCAATGAGAGGGGAGAGTATGTCTACGTACCCTTGTAGACCGAATGCGGAAGCGTTAGCATAACGCGGTTGATGTAGTCGTACGTCTTCATGATCCGACCGATCCAAGTACCAAACGCATGGCACCTCCGAGTTCTGCACATGTTCAGCTCTATGACGTCCTCGCCTTCTTGATCCAGCAAGAGGGGCGAAGTAGTAGATGAGTTCCGGCAGCACGACGGCATGGTGACGGTGTTGGTGAAGAACAATCTTCGCAGGGCTTCGCCTAAGCACTACGAAAACTACGACGGAGGATAAACTAGAGGGGACGGGGTTGCCGGCACATGACTTGGTGTTTCTTGATGTGTCTTGGGTGCTAGCCCTACCCCTCTATTTATATGTTGAGCCTTGGGGTCGAAACTTGGAGTAAAAGCCTCCACAAAGTCGGTTTCACCCGAAAGGCAATAGTCCTTCTCAGATTCCAGGGCCAGACGCCAGGGTTCCCGGCGTCTGGACCCAGACGCCAGGGACCCTGGCATTTGGCCCCTGGACTCCACAAAACTTCCTTTTGCGCTTTCCAAAAACCTTGTGGGCTTTCCCCTTTGGCCCAAATAAATTGTTCTCGTACCCAAACATTTCGGGAAACATCCGGAACCCCTTCCAGTGAATTCCGGAACCCTTTCGGAGACCAAACACTATTATCCCATATATCAAACTTTATCTTCGGACCATTCCGGAGTTCCTCGTCATGTCCGTGATCTTATCCGGAACTCCGAACAACATTCGGTTACCAACATACATAACTCATAAATACTATATCGTCAATGAACATTAAGCGTGCAGATCCTACGGGTTTGAGAACTATGTAGACATGACCGAGACACTTCTCTGGTCAATAACCAATAGCGGAACCTGGATGCCCACATTGGCTCCTACATCTTCTATGAAGATCTTTATCGGTCGAACCGCATAACAACATATGTTGTTCCCTTAGTCATCGGTATGTTACTTGTCCGAGATTCGATCGTCGATATCTCAATACCTAGTTCAATCTCGTTACCGGCAAGTCTCTTTACTCGTTTCGTAATACATCATCCCGCAACTAACTCATTAGTTACAAAGCTTGCAAGGCTTATAGTGATGTGCATTACCGAGTGGGCCTAGAGATACCTCTTCGAAAATTGGAGTGACAAATCCTAATCTCGAAATACGCCAACTCAACAAGTACCTTCGGAGACACCTGTAAATGGGAGTTGCATAATCTCATAGTCATAGGAACATGTAGAAGTCATGAAGAAAGCAATAGCAACATACTAAACGATCAAATGCTAAGCTAACAGAATGGGTCAAGTCAATCACATCATTCTCCTAATGATGTGATCCCGTTAATCAAATGAAAACTCATGTCTATGGTTAGGGAACATAACCATCTTTGATAAACGAGCTAGTCAAGTAGAGGCATACTAGTGACACTCTGTTTTGTCTATGTATTCACATATGTATTATGTTTCTGGTTAATACAATTCTAGCATGAATAATAAACATTTATCATGAAATAAGGAAATAAATAATAACTTTATTATTGCCTCTAGGGCATATTTCCTTCACAACTGTGGTCAACAAAAGTAATATTAAGACACCTAAACCCCCTCAGCAAGTTAAAGTTGAACCTAATGTTGCTATGGTTAAAGATCTCTTGGCCGATAATGTTGATGGGCAGGTTATTTACTTTTGTGATGAGACTGCTAGAATTGCTAAACCTGGTGCTAAAGATAAACATTGACATGTCGTAGGTATGCCTGTTATTTCTGTTAAAATAGGATATCATTGTTATCATGGCTTGTGTGATATGGGTGCTAGTGCTAGCGCAATACCTATGTGAAAGTGCAACTATCCCAAGGTGGTTTTGGTAATTCATAATAACATATAGCTCATTGAGCTAATGCTATTCCAAGATGACTATTTCAGGAAAGCTCAATGATTGGCATGGCATGGATGTGAAAGTGGAACCCTCAAAATGCTAAGGACAAAGGATTGGCTCAAGCTCAAAAGCTCAAGACTCTTCATTTTATATTTTAGTGATCCAAGATCACATTGAGTCTTTAGGAAAAGCCAATACTATAGGAGGGATGAGGTGTTGCTTAATGAGCCTCTTGCTTCATGTGCTTAGTGATATGCTCCAAAACCCTCAACTACTTTCCCATATCCACATATGACCTAAACCCTAAGCCAAACTCGGTCCTAGCGATTCTTTCTATCCGGCGCCACCGAGTTTCACTTGTCATAAGCCACTGCCAAACCCTAGCAATTCGGTTCTACCGATAGGGATCTCGGTCTCACCGAGGTGGGATTGCAAACTCTCTGTTTCCCTTTCGTAACTTTTTGGTCTCGCCGAAAGAGCGGATCGGTCCCACCAAGATTGCAATGTAAATTCAGTGTTTCCTTTTTGTAACTTTTCGGTCTCACCGAAAGAGCAAATTGGTCCCACCGAGTTTGCCTGACCAACTCTCTGGTTAGCTAATTACCAAAAGCGGTCTCACCGAGTTTGTGTAATCGGTCTCACCGAGATTACGTTATGCCCAAACTCTAACCATATCGGTCCTACCGAGTTGCATGTCAGTCCCACCGAAAATCTCTAACGGTCACTAGGTTTACCTTTTCGGTCCGACCGAGTTTGTTGATTCGGTCCCACCGAGATTGGAAAATTGTGTGTAACGGTTGGATTTTGTGTGGAGGCTATATATACCCCTCCACCTCCTCTTCACTCGTGGAGAGAGCCATCAGAACACATACACAATTCCAACTCATATGTTCTGAGAGAGAACCACCTACTCATGTGTTGAGACCAAGATATTCCATTCCTACCATATGAATCTTGATCTCTAGCCTTCCCCAAGTTGCTTTCCACTCAAATCTTCTTTCCACAAAATCCAAATCCTATGAGAGAGAGTTGAGTGTTGGGGAGACTATCATTTGAAGCACAAGAGCAAGGAGTTCGTTACCTACACACCATTTGTTACTTCTTGGAGAGTGGTGTCTCCTAGATTGGCTAGGTGTCAGGGAGCCTCCGACAAGATTCTGGAGTTGAACCAAGGAGTTTGTAAGGGCAAGGAGATCGCCTACTTCATGAAGATCTACCGCTAGTGAGGCAAGTCCTTCGTGGGTGATGGCCATGGTGGGATAGACAAGGTTGCTTCTTCGTGGACCCTTTGTGGGTGGTTGCTTCTTCGTGGACCCTTCGTGGGTGGAGCCCTTCGTGGACTCACGCAACCGTTACCCTTCGTGGGTGGAGCCCTCCGTGGACTCGCGCAACCGTTACCCTTCGTGGGTTGAAGTCTCCATCAATGTGGATGTAGGATAGCACCACCTATCCGAACCACGGGAAAAATTTCCGTGTCTCCAATTGCGTTTGAATTCTCCAAACCCTTCCCTTTACATTCTTGCAAGTTGCATGCTTTACTTTCCGCTGCCAATATACTCTCTGCATGCTTGCTTGAATTGCATGATGATTGCTTGACTTGTCCTACAATAGCTAAAATCTGCCAAGAACTAAAATTGGGAAAAGGTTAAGTTTTTATTTGGTCAAGTAGTCTAATCACCCCCCTCTAGACATACTTTCGATCCTACAAGTGGTATCAGAGCTTTGGTCTCCATTTACTTTGATCTCCATAGCTTTTGGTGGTCATAGCCTTGGTTTCACAACCTAGGAGAGTATGGCGTCTAGCGAGGGAAATTATCACCGTAGAGGTCCTTACTTTGATGATACTAATTTTGCTAGTTGGAAGCATAAAATGAAAATGCATATTCTTGGACATAACCCCGCCGTTTGGGCTATTGTGTGTGTTGGTTTGCAAGGTGACTTCTTTGATGGGAAAGAACCAAACCGTGAAGCTACCGCGGATGAGTTGAAGATGTTGCAATACAATGCCCAAGCTTGTGATATTCTCTTCAACGGATTATGCCCCGAAGAATTCAACAAAATCAGCCATCTTGAGAATGCAAAGGAAATTTGGGACACTTTGATTGATATGCATGAAGGTACCGACTCCGTCAAGGAATCCAAGTTGGATTTGCTTCAAAGTCAACTTGACAAGTTCAAAATGAAGGATGGTGAAGGTGTCGCTGAAATGTACTCTAGGCTTGCTCTCATCACAAATGAGATTGCCGGCTTAGGAAGTGAAGAGATGACCGATAGATTCATCATCAAGAAGATTCTAAGAGCCTTGGATGGAAAATATGATACTGTGTGCACATTGATCCAAATGATGCCCAATTACAAAGATCTCAAGCCAAAGGAGGTGATTGGAAGAATTGTTGCTCATGAGATGTCACTTAAGGATAAAGAGGAACTTCACAACAAATCAAGTGGTGCCTACAAAGCCTCATGTGAAGCCCCTACATCATCAAGTGAGAAACAAAACTTAAATGAAGAATTGAGCTTAATGGTGAAGAACTTCAACAAGTTCTACAAGAGTAGAAGCAAAGATAGAAGCTTCAAATCAAGGTCCTACAATGACAAAAGATCTTCTAGTCGAGAGCGAAACTGCTACAGTTGTGGAAGACCCGGACACTATTACAATGAGTGTATGGCTCCCTACAAGAGAAGAGAAGATTCTCCAAAAAAGAAGAAGCAAAGAATCACCACCAAGAGAGAGAAGGAGTAGAGATGATCGTTATGAACGAAGATACTCACGGAAAAGCAAGGATTCAGAAAGGAAGGAAAAATCATCAAGGAGCTACACAAAACGAAGACATCAAGCTCATGTTGGTGAATGGGTATCCGGCTCTGACTCCAACAGCCACTCCGAGAGAAGTTATCACTCCGACTCCGAAGATACTCAAGATGAAGGTGTTGCCGGTCTAGCACTTGTGTCAACCAACTCCTACGACATATTTGACTCACCAAATGAAGGAATTGGAAGATGCTTCATGGCCAAAGGTCCTAAGGTAACACACCCTGAGTATGTTGACTTCAATAGTGATGAAGATGACTTGTTAGGTGATGATTTGCGTGTTGACAACTCTAGTGATGAATACTATGATGAAACGTCAATTAATCATGCTAATCAAGATAAAACGAATGACAACAATAAGGAGAAGATTGAGGCTCTAACTAAAGAACTAAACACTCTTAAGTTAGCTCATGAAACTATCTTCGAAGATCATCGAGAACTTTTAAGAGCTCATGAGAAATTACGCCTTGAAAAGCTCAATCTTGAGCAAGAGCATGAGTTCTTAAAAGCAATCAATGATGATCTCCGCAAGAAAAGTTCTTCTTACATTGCCAAGCGTTTACTCTTATCCACTTACATGCCTCAAGTCAAGTCTAGTAACAAGAACAAGAAAGATTCTTCCTCTAGCAGTAACAATGATCATGCTAAATCCAATATTGTTGCTTCTAGTAGTTCTCTTGATTCCACTAATGATTCTCTTAGCCAAGTTACACTTGATAAAGAAAATAGCTTATTGAAGGGAATTATAGAGAAAGGAGTGTACAAAAGCCTTGCCGGGAGTAAGCAATTCGAGGAAATTGTGCGCAAGCAAGGAATGCACCGGAAGAATCAAGGTGTTGGTTTTGAACGAAAGTTCAATGCCAATGGAGTTGAGTGGGAATAAGATCAATACCCCAAGACAAAGGTTGTTCCTCAACAAGAGAAGTATGATACTTCTTTCAAGGGGACACAAGCTCAAGATGATCTTCCACCACAAGACTGCAAGCAAAAAGGCAAGGACAAGCTTCAAGAGGAAATTGATGCATTTGAAGAAGCTCCTAAGACCTTAGTCAAGTGGATTCCCAAGACTACTTCAAGTTCCACTTCATCAAGTACGACTACAACTCCAAGGATTCCCATCAAGATGGTGTGGATCCAAAAGAAGAAGAACTAGAGAGTTCTTGAGGGTGACTCCGCCAACATACTTCACTCTTATCATTTTGGCAAGAACAAGTGCAATCAACTTCCACATCTTGCACTAGTTCAAGGAGTCACAAACCCTCTTGTTGGTAAGACAAGGGACAAGGTAACCTAAAAGTTTTCATGGACATCATCTTGTGTGTGCATCACTATATGTCTATGGATATCCTTGTTTGTTCCTTGTGGGACTAACCCATGTAGGTATTGAAAGTGCAATTCACTCAAATGGATAACTCCAAGTGATCTACATCAACATTGAGCATCCACATCTTCAACATCTACATGAAGTCATCATCGACAAAACCCGAGGTTAGTTCATCCCTCTAAGGGGGGATATCACATCTAGGGGGAGCTTTACTCTAAGACTTGAGCTACAGCAACTCTAAAGATGTGAACACAACAATGCTTTATGTAAAAGTGGTAACCCCACTTGAGCTTAAACGATAAGTATGACCTATGATCAAGTGTTCTCACTTGACTCCTAAGTCAATATACTCATATATAGATGACCTTGTCATCGCAAATTGTTTGATAGATGCTAGAATTGGTTGTGCATGCCTTGTCACATATTTCATTTGCCATCTTATTGTGTGAGCATGCTGGTTGCATATTTTACTCATTCGAGGACATCCACTTGTTGTTTTGATTGTTTGGTTTTATTTCCTTTTGCCAAGTGGATGGACAAGAATGCCTAAGAACCTCCTCTAGCTATCTATGCTTTTCTCGTCTCAAACTCTATTCATGCTACATCACAAAATTTGATCAAGTCAGATTCGAACCACTCTGTGTGAGGAGCGCTCGGAGTCCCCGATTCGTCATAGACTTAAACTTCCAAAACCTCTTTATGATTCTCGGTCTGACCGATACCCTACTTTCGGTCCTACCGAGATCATTAAGTTGATCTAGGTTTTCGATCTCGGTGCAACCAATTTGAACCATTCGGTCGTTGCAACAACTGTATACAGTTTTGCATCTCGGTGCCACCGAGTTGTTCCACTTGGTCACACCGACAGGGTCGGGCTATATATAGTCACGGGCAAAAATTTGGAAATTTCTCTGAACCCCTTCGCCCGCGCGATAGCCTGCTCTGCCAACTTGGTCTCCGGATCGTCGCCTTGCCGCCAGCCGCCTCCAGTCGCTGGTCTCCATCGCCGTCAACGGAATTCAACCCCGCCGTTGCCGCCGTAGCGAGTCTCCGCCGAACTAGGGTATGGACTCGATCTTTGTGCTATTCCCCAATCCGATTCTTAGCACATTGTGATCATCATGATTCTTGCCACGTTTGATAAACTTCTATCCAGTCAATGAACTTGTAGATTAGGTTTGATTCGAAAATTCTAGGTTTAGGTTTCCACCGAAACCTTCTCGGACCCACCGAGTTGAAAAACTCGGTCCCACCGATTTGGCTTATGCCATTGCACAAGTGAGACTCGGTCTGACCGAGAATTACTTATCAGTGTGACCGATTTTGGAACTCTGTGAAACCCTAGCAGTCTCGGTGCCACCGAACTGTGACTCGGTCTGACCGAGTTCACTAGTTTAGGTTCCAAAAACTACTTCGGTATCACCGAGTTTGAAAATCGGTAGATCCAAGACGATTTCAGTGGGAAACTAAAACTAAGATTTTGAGTCATTTTTTTGCAAAAATCTCTGCATTTTGTGATGCTCATCTATTCTACCTCATCTATAAACTGTTCACAGGGTCAGCAGTCAGCTTGTTCATCATGTCAAACCAGAGTGATAGCCAGAACATGTCAGAAGAGCAAGTGCAGATGAGTGAGGGCACTAGTCCCTCAAGTTCTTCGGATGATGGCAGCAGAAGTACTCCTAGCAATCTGCCAAAAGCTGCCACCAGACAGAGGAAGAAGAGAACCTCAGAATCAGAGGATGAGGATTATGTGGCAGAAGAGGAAGCAACTTCAAAGAGAGTTGAGTCAGCTCAAGGCACAAAGCCAGGATTGAAAATCAAAAGGCCAGCAGGTAGGCAGCCTATGCCAAAGGCCAGAGCCTCAACTCAGATTCCTGAGAAACCCACTCCCATAGAGCCAGTTGCTCCTGAAGGAAAGAAAAGGAAGGAAAGGGTCAAGAAGACCGTAGCCAAAGTGCTTGGAAAGGCTTCCATCATGGAAGAAGAGGAAGAAGAAGAGGTTGCTGCACCAGCACCTAAGGCACCTAAGCTTATGGGTGATGCCATAAGATCAGGGTAAACTGCTTCTAAGGGCAAGCCAGCTCCAAAGCCAAAGCCAAAGAGGAATACAAGGAGCATACCTGTAGCTGAAAAGAACAAGGCCCCGGTGCCTGACATTGCTGAAGAAGAAGAAGGTCAAGTGCTCAGAAAGCTCAAGCCCAAGACCCCAAACCATAGTGATGCTCATCCTGTGGCTGAGGATATGAAGCTCAGGAGAGACTCAGGGCTGAGGAAGTGGAGAGAAGCAGATCCGTATGCTTCAAGGAGAAGGACTGCTGTTGACTACAGGTTCCACACTAAGGAACATCAGGACTTTTATGAGACAGTGCTGCTTGATAAGAAGCCCATAGTTTGTGATATGAGATGGGTCGACTGGGAATACATCAAGGACAACGAAGAACACTACCCTGGAGTGTATGACAACTTCAATGCTTGTGGAGTAGCAGACTTTGTTGGGCAGAAGCTCACAAAGTGGAACGAGGAACTCATTATGCAATTCTACTCCACAGCACATTTCTACCCAGATGGAAAGATCACATGGATGTCTGAAGGTACAAGGTACCAATCTACAGTTGCTGAGTGGGCACAACTCATCAATGCCCCTGAAGAGCATGAGGATGACTTGGATATCTATGCCAAGAAGAAGATGGACCACAACTCTATGTCCAACATGTACAAGGAAATTCCAAACAAGGCACTTGATACTTTCAAGTTTGGGTCTGTGCATTATCTTCTGTCAGGGCTGCCAACCATTAACTGGATCCTTAGGCACACTCTGTTGCCCAAGTCAGGTGATCACAAGATGATCAGAGGCCATGCAATCAATTTGCTTCATGTATTTGATGTGCCTCAGAAATTCAACGTCATGAGCCTCATAGAAGAGACTATCAAGAGGACTGCAGTAGATCAGAAGAGGAGCTGTGGATATGCCCCTCAGATCCAGGAGCTGATCAACTCGAAGATGGGCACAGGCATATACTTGTTGGATAAGGAACATCTGCCCATTCATCCAGATTTTGAAGATAATCAGGTTGTCATGCATGAGAATGAACCATCGTCCGTTCAAGCACAAGCCAAGAAGGAGAAGGCAAGGAAGGAGAAAGCTGCCAAGATGCCAACTCAAGAGGAGGCATCTGAGTATTTCTTGAAAACCAAACAAGAGAAGCTTGGTTACTTGATTGCATCCACACTGAGGATTGAGCAAGGACTGGCCACCCTCACTCAGAATCAGGAGAGCTTAGAGAGAATCATGGAACAAAAGTTCTATGACTTGGATGTCAAAGTAACAGAGATTCAGTCTGTAGTGGAACAACTTCAGGATGACATGCAGGAGAGGAGAGGCAAGACTACAACTGATGCATTTCCGAGAGTGCCAAGAACTCAGAGATCACATGTAGTGCCAGTTGCTGACACCAGAGCCACCACTTCTGCACCAGCCACAGCCTCAGTTCCACCAGCTCCAGCATCTACTTCAGCCTCGACTCCGACCACGTCTACAGAAGGCTTCGTCCTTGGAGTGCTCCGGACTCCACCACCACCTGAAGATCAAGCCTGAGTGTCGATTTAGCACTATGCATTTTCTAGGAACTTTTTGGTAACTTGTTGCCAAAGGGGGAGAAAATGTATAGATCATAGGCTGAGAGAGAGAGAGAGTGTTGCTTTTCTCTCTTGCTTTATTTGGTGGTTTTTCGAACTTTGTTTGCTTTTGAGTGCTTGAGATACTATGTCATTATCTGTGAGACATTGATGATCATGTGTTTGATCATAAGCTACACTTAATGTTTGCTTAATATTATCATCTTATCTATCTTATGTGATCATTCACTATTCTTGGTGATGAGTGCATGTATTTCATTCTTATCATTTTAAGCGCTCCACCAAGATGTATGTGACATGGAAGAGTAACCCATGACTCTAACTCTTTGTGCATTTGCAGTCCAAAGCAAATTTTAAATATGCACAAATTTAGGGGGAGCTCTTACTTGTCACATACTTCTCAAAGCGATGATATACTTCATGCTTATTATCATTTGTCGAAGCTTTGATCTATATGTTGTCATCAATTACCAAAAAGGGGGAGATTGAAAGTGCAACTATCCCTAGGTGGTTTTGGTAATAACAACATATAGCTCATTGAGCTAATGCTATTCCAAGATGACTATTTCAGGAAAGCTCAGTGATTGGCATGGCATGGATGTGAAAGTGGAACCCTCAAAATGCTAAGGACAAAGGATTGGCTCAAGCTCAAAAGCTCAAGACTCTTCATTTTATATTTTAGTGATCCAAGATCACATTGAGTCTTTAGGAAAAGCCAATACTATCAAGGAGGGATGAGGTGTTGCTTAATGAGCCTCTTGCTTCATGTGCTTAGTGATATGCTCCAAAACCCTCAACTACTTTCCCATATCCACATATGACCTAAACCCTAAGCCAAACTCGGTCCTACCGATTCTTTCTATCCGGCGCCACCGAGTTTCACTTGTCATAAGCCACTGCCAAACCCTAGCAATTCGGTTCTACCGATAGGGATCTCGGTCTCACCGAGATGGGATTGCAAACTCTCTGTTTCCCTTTCGCAACTTTTCGGTCTCACCGAAAGAGCGGATCGGTCCCACCGACATTGCAATGTAAATTCAGTGTTTCCTTTTTGTAACTTCTCGGTCTCACCGAAAGAGCAAATCGGTCCCACCGAGTTTGCCTGACCAACTCTCTGGTTAGCTAATTACCAAAATCGGTCTCACCGAGTTTGTGTAATTGGTCTCACCGAGATTACGTTATGCCCAAACCCTAACCATATCGGTCCTACCGAGTTGCATGTCAGTCCCACCAAAAATCTCTAACGGTCACTAGGTTTACCTTTTCGGTCCGACCGAGTTTGTTGATTCGGTCCCACCGAGATTGGAAAACTGTGTGTAACAGTTGGATTTTGTGTGGAGGCTATATATACCCCTCCACCTCCTCTTCACTCGTGGAGAGAGCCATCAGAACACATTCACAATTCCAACTCATATGTTCTGAGAGAGAACCACCTACTCATGTGTTGAGACCAAGATATTCCATTCCTACCATATGAATCTTGATCTCTAGCCTTTCCCAAGTTGCTTTCCACTCAAATCTTCTTTCCACAAAATCCAAATCCTATGAGAGAGAGTTGAGTGTTGGGGAGACTATCATTTGAAGCACAAGAGCAAGGAGTTCGTTACCTACACACCATTTGTTACTTCTTGGAGAGTGGTGTCTCCTAGATTGGCTAGGTGTCACTTGGGAGCCTCCGACAAGATTGTGGAGTTGAACCAAGGAGTTTGTAAGGGCAAGGAGATCGCCTACTTCATGAAGATCTACCGCTAGTGAGGCAAGTCCTTCGTGGGCGATGGCCATGGTGGGATAGACAAGGTTGCTTCTTCGTGGACCCTTTGTGGGTGGTTGCTTCTTCGTGGACCCTTCGTGGGTGGAGCCCTCCGTGGAGTCGCGCAACCGTTACCCTTCGTGGGTGGAGCCCTCCATGGACTCGCGCAATCGTTACCCTTCCTGGGTTGAAGTCTCCATCAACGTGGATGTAGGATAGCACCACCTATCCGAACCACGGGAAAAACTTCCGTGTCTCCAATTGCGTTTGAATTCTCCAAACCCTTCCCTTTACATTCTTGCAAGTTGCATGCTTTACTTTCCGCTGCCAATATACTCTCTGCATGCTTGCTTGAATTGCGTGATGATTGCTTGACTTGTCCTACAATAGCTAAAATCTACCAAGAACTAAAATTGGGAAAAGGTTAAGTTTTTATTTGGTCAAGTAGTCTAATCACCCCCCCTCTAGACATACTTTCGATCCTACACTATTTCCTTATACAAAGAAATTATGCATGATATTGCACCAGCTGAGATAGAAGGTATTGATGTTACCATTAAGCTTGCTAATAGAGATACTATTTCACCAATTGGGATTGTTAGAGATGTTGAAGTCTTGTGTGGGAAGGTTAAATATCCTGCTGATTTTCTTGTTCTTGGTTCCCCACAAGATAGCTTTTGTCCCATTATATTTGGTAGACCCTTCTTGAATACTGTTAATGCTAAGATAGACTGCAATAAGGATATTGTTTCTATTGGTTTAGGGGATATGTCTCATGAGTTTAATTTTTCTAAATTTCGTACACAACCCCATGATAAAGAATTGCCTAGTAAAGATGAAATTATTGGTCTTGCTTCTATTGCCATGCCTCCTACTGATCCATTAGAACAATATTTGCTAGACCATGAAAATGATATGTTCATGAAAGAAGGGAAATAGATGAAGTATTCTTTAAACAGGGACCTATTTTGAAACACAACTTGCCCGTTAAAATCCTAGGGGATCCTCCTCCACCCAAGGGTGATCCCGTGTTTGAGCTTAAGCCATTACCTGATACTCTTAAATATGCTTATCTTGATGAAAAGAAAATATATTCTGTTATTATTAGTGCTAACCTTTCAGAGAAGGAGGAAGAGAAATTATTGAAAACTCTGAAGAAGCACCGTGCTGCTATTGGATATACTCTCGATGATCTTAAGGGCATTAGTCCCACTCTATGTCAACACAAAATAAATTTGGAGGAAGACGCCAAACCAGTTATTGATCATCAACGATGGCTGAATCCTAAGATGAAAGAAGTGGTAAGAAAATAAGTATTAAAGCTCCTTGAGGCAGGTATAATTTATCCCGTTGCTAGTAGTAAGTGGGTAAGTCATGTCCATTGTGTCCCCAAGAAGGGACGTATTACTGTTGTTCCTAATGACAAAGATGAATTGATTCCGCAAAGAATTATTACGGGTTATAGGATGGTAATTGATTTCCACAAATTAAATAAGGCTACTAAAAAGATCATTACCCTTTCCCTTTTATTGATCAAATGCTAGAAAGATTATCCAAACATACACATTTTTGCTTCTAGATGGTTACTCTGGCTTCTCTCAAATACCTGTGTCAGCTGATGATCAATCAAAAACCACTTTCACTTGCCCTTCGGTACTTTTTCTTATAGACGTATGCCTTTTGGTTTATGTAATGCACCTGCTACCTTGCAAAGATGCATGATGGCTATATTTTTTGACTTTTGTGAAAAGATATGTGAGGTTCATGGACGATTTCTCCGTTTATGGATCCTCTTTTGATGATTGCTTAAGCAACCTTGATCGAGTTTTGCAGAGATGTGAAGAAACTAATCTTGTCTTGAATTGGGAGAAATGCCACTTTATGGTTAATGAAGGTATTGTCTTGGGGCATAAAATTTCTGAAAGAGGTATTGAAGTTGATAAAGCTAAAGTTGATGCTATTGAAAGGATGCCATGTCCCAAGGACAGTAAAGGTATAAGAAGCTTCCTTGGTCACGCCGGTTTTTGTAGGAGGTTCATTAAGGACTTCTCAAAAATTTCTCAGCCTCTGACTAATCTATTACAAAAAGATATTCCTTTTGTCTTTGATGATGATTTTGTAGAAGCATTTGAAATACTTAAGAAAGCATTGATTTCTACACCTATTGTTCAGCCACCTGATTGGAATTTACCCTTTGAAATTATGTGTGATGCTAGTGATTATGCTGTAGGTGTTGTTCTAGGGCAAATAGTTGATAAGAAATTAAATGTTATTCAATATGCTAGTAAAACTCTGGACAATGCCCAGAGAAATTATGCTACCACTCAAAAAGAATTCTTAGCAGTTGTATTTGCCTGTGATAAGTTCAGACCTTATATTGTTGATTCTAAAGTAACTATTCACACTGATCATGCTGATATTAAATACCTTATGGAAAAGAAAGATGCTAAACCTAGACTTATTAGATGGGTTCTCCTACTACAAGAATTTGATTTGCATATTATTGATAGAAAGGGAGTTGAGAACCCCGTTGCAGACAACTTGTCTAGGTTAGAAAATGTTCTTGATGACCCACTACCTATTGATGATAGCTTTCCTGATGAGCAATTAAATGTCATAAATACTTCTCGAACTGCTCCATGGTATGCTGATTATGCTAATTACATTGTTGCTAAATTTATACCACCTAGTTTCACATACTAGCAAAAGAAAAAGTTCTTCTATGATTTGAGACATTACTTTTGGGATGACCCACATCTTTATAAAGAAGGAGTAGATGGTATTATTAGACGTTGTGTACCTGGGCATGAACAGGAACAGATCCTACGCAAGTGTCACTCCGAGGCTTATGGAGGACATCATGCTGGAGATAGAACTGTACATAAGGTATTGCAATCCGGTTTTTATTGGCCTACTCTCTTCAAGGATGCCCATAAGTTTGTCTTGTCTTGTGATGAATGTCAAAGAATTGGTAATATTAGTAGACGTCAAGAAATGCCTATGAATTATTCACTTGTTATTGAACCATTTGATGTTTGGGGCTTTGCTTATATGGGACCTTTTCCTTCCTCTAATGGGTATAAACATATTTTAGTTGCTGTTGATTACGTTACTAAGTGGGTAGAAGCTATTCCAACTAGTAGTGCTGATCATAACACCTCTATTAAGATGCTTAATGAAGTTATTTTCCCGAGGTTTGGAGTCCCTAGATATTTAATGACTGACAGAGGTTCACATTTTATTCATGGTGCCTTTCATAAAATGCTTTCTAAGTATGATGTTAATCACAGAATTGCATCTCCTTATCACCCACGGTCTAGTGGTCAAGTAGAATTGAGTAACAGAGAGCTCAAATTAATTTTGTAAAAGATTGTTAATAGATCCAGAAAGAATTGGTCCAAGAAACTTGATGATGCATTATGGGCCTATAGAACTGCATATAAAAATCCTATGGGCATGTCTCCGTATAAAATGGTTTATGGTAAAGCATGTCACTTACCTCTTGAACTAGAACATAAGGCATATTGGGCCATTAAAGAGCTCAATGATGATTTCAAACTTGCTGGTGAGAAGAGGTTATTTGACATTAGCTCACTTGATGAATGGAGAACCCAAGCCTATGAAAATGCCAAGCTGTTTAAAGAAAAAGTTAAAAGATGGCATGATAAAAGGATACAAAAGCGTGAGTTCAATGTAGGTGATTATGTATTGTTATACAACTCTCGTTTAAGATTTTTTGCAGGCAAACTTCTCTCTAAATGGGAAGGTCCTTACGTTATCGAGGAGGTCTATAGTTTTGGTGCCATAAAAAATCAACAACTTCGAAGGACAAATCCGAAGGTGGTGAACGGTTAAAGAATTAAACATTATATCTCAGGTAATCCTATAAATGTTGAAACAAATATTATTGAAACCGTAACCCCGGAGGAATACATAAGGGACACTTTCTGGAACGTTTTAGACTCCGAAAAGGAATAGGTACGTGGTACGATAAGTACACCCACTCCAAAATAGTTCTAATGGCAATATTTCTTCGTTTTGGAATATTTAGAAAAATAGGAAAATAAGAAGCAGACTGGAAGGGACACGAGGCTCCCACGAGGGTGGGAGGCGCGCCCTACCCCCTGGGCGCGCCCCTGCCTCGTGGGCACCTCGTGCGCTCTCCGGACTCTATTTTCTTGCACGATACTTCTTTTGGTCGGTAACAATTCATTATATAATCTCCCAAAGGTTTTGACCACCGTATCACGCAAATATCTCTTGTCTTTGTTTTGATCTGTTTTCTGTCAGGGTTGTCAAGGCCAGGCATCATGTCGTCCCCCCCCCTCCAATAATGGTGACAACGATGCTTGGCTAATGAAGATAGAGCTGAAGAGGGAAGAACCTATGGAGATCAACAAGGATGAAGGGATCAAGAATACCATGGAGGACCAAGTTCCGGCAGTAGAAGACATCCTTCAACTTGATCAGAATCTTATTACCCCAACTGAGATCGAGGCTTTCAAGATGATTGAGTTAGCCCATATACAAAACAAGTATCTCACACGTGAAAATATTTTGTTGAAGGAGCATATCATCGCACTCAAGGGCATTATCCGCAAGCTAGAGGACCTCATACGCTCGATGTGCGACTATCCATCATCAACAACTCCACCTTCTTCACCAACAAAGAAGAACTGAGTATCTGGTATGGGCACTCCCCTTGGCAACTACCAAGCTTGGGGGAGTGCCCCGGTATCGTATCACCATCACTTTTATCTTTACCGTTTTTCTTAGTTCGATCCTTTTAGTAATATCTTAATCTAGTAGAATAAAATTTTAGTATGATCTAGTTGTGAGTTTTGCTTTATGATCCCTCTATGTAATCAAGTCCATGAGCTATATAATAAAGATTAGTGTTGATTCAAGGGCTTGATTATTTTGCTATGATCTTGAGGGAATTAAATAAAATAAAAGAGGAAAAAAATAGAAAGAAACAAAGAGATCATATGGATCTTATGGAGAGTAATGATCTCACATATAAAGAGTATGATGAATAAAAGTTGTTGAGAGTTGACAAACATAGTTTTGGTGATCGTTGCAACTAATAGGAAGTAATAAAGAAAGAGAGGTTCACATATAAATATACTATCTTGGACATCTTTTATGATTGTGAGCACTCATTAAAGTATGACATGCTAAGAGTTGATGTTGGACAAGGAGGACAACGTAATGGGTTATGTTTTCTTACATTTGAGATAAATTATATTGTCATGGATCATCCAACATGTTGAGATTGCCTTTCCTTCTCATGCTAGCCAATTCCTTCGCACCAAGTAGAGATACTACTTGTGCTTCCAAATATCCCTGAACCCAGTTTTTCCATGAGAGTCCACTACATCTACCTATGGATTGAGTAAGATCCTTCAAGTAAGTTGTCATCGGTGCAAGCAATAAAAATTGCTCTCTAAATATGTATGACTTATTAGTGCGGAGAAAATAAGCTTTATACGATCTTGTGATATGGAAGAAATAAAAGCGATGGACTCCATAATAAAGGTCCATATCACAAGTGGCAATATAAAGTGATGTTCGTTTGCATTAAGATTTCGTGCATCTAACCATAAAAGCGCATGACAACCTCTGCTTCCCTCTGTGAAGGGCCTATCTTTTACTTTCATCTTCTACCTTACATAAGAGTCATGGTGATCTTCACCCTTCCTTTTTACATTTTATCCTTTGGCAAGCACAATGTGTTGGAAAGATCCTGATATATATAGCTAATTGGATGTGAGTCTTCATGAACTATTATTGTTGACATTACCCTTGAGGTAAAACGTTGGGAGGCAAAACTATAAGCCCCTATCTTCCTCTATGTCTGATTAAAACTTCATACCCATAAATATTGCATGAGTGTTAGCAAGTGTGAAAGACTAAAAGATGGTTGAGTATGTGGACTTGCTGAAAAGCTCTTATATTGACTCTTTCCTATTGCTACCTCTTGAGCACTTGCGTTGGTTTTCCCTTGAAGAGGAAAGGGTGATGCAACAAAGTAGCATAAGTATTTTCCTTAGTTTTTGAAAACCAAGGTATCAATCCAATAGGAGGCCACGCACGAGTCCCTCGCACCTACACAAACAAATAAATCCTCGCAACCAACGTGATAAGGGGTTGTCAATCCCTACACGGTCACTTACGAGAGTGAGAGCTGATAGATATGATAAGATAATATTTTTGGTATTTTTATGATAAAGATGCAAAGTAAAATAAAAGGCAATAAAAATAACTAAGTATTGGAAGATTAATATGATGGAAAATAGACCCCGGGGCCATAGGTTTCACTAGTGGCTTCTCTCAAGAGCATAAGTATTCACGGCTGATAAACAAATTACTGTTGAGCAATTGACAGAATTGAGCATAGTTATGAGAATATCTAGGTATGATCATGTATATAGGCATCACGTCCGAGACAAGTAGACCGACTCCTGCCTGCATCTACTACTATTACTCCACACATCGACCGCTATCCAACATGCATCTAGAGTATTAAGTTCAAGAGAACAGAGTAACGCTTTAAGCAAGATGACATGATGTAGAGGGATAAACTCATGCAATATGATATAAACCCCATTTTGTTATCCTCGATGGCAACAATACAATGCGTGCCTTGACGCCCCTACTGTCACTGGGAAAGGACACCGCAAGATTGAACCCAAAGTTAAGAACTTCTCCCATTGCAAGAAAGATCAATCTAGTAGGCCAAACCAAACTGATAATTTGAAGAGACTTGCAAAGATAACCAATCATACATAAAAGAATTCAGAGAATATTCAAATATTGTTCATAGATAAACTTAATCATAAACCCACAATTCATCGGTCTCAACAAACACACCGCAAAAGAAGATTACATCGAATAGATCTCCACAAGAGAGGGGGAGAACTTTGTATTGAGATCCAAAAAGAGAGAAGAAGCCATCTAGCTAGTAACTATGGACCCGAAGGTCTGAGGTAAACTACTCACGCTTCATTGGAGAGGCTATGGTGTTGATGTAGAAGCCCTCCATGATCGATGCCCCCTCCGGCGGAGCTCCGGAACAGGCCCCAAGATGGGATCTCGTGGATACAAAAAGTTGCGGCGGTGGAATTAGGGTTTTGGCTCCGTCTTTGGTAGTTTGGGGGTACGTAGGTATATATAGGAGGAAGGAGTACGCCGGTGGAGCAACAGGGGGGCCCACGAGGGTGGAGGGCGCGCCTGGGGGGTAGGCGTGCCCCCCTACCTCGTGGCCTCTTGGTTGATGTCTTGACGTAGGGCCCAAGTCCTGTGGATCACGTTCGTTCTGAAAATCACGTTCCCGAAGGTTTCATTCCGTTTGGACTCCGTTTGATATTCTTTTTCTGCGAAACTCTGAAATAGGCAAAAAACAACAATTCTGGGCTGGACCTCCGGTTAATAGGTTAGTCCAAAAATAATATAAAAGTGTATAATAAATCCCAATAATGTCCAAAACAGAATATAATATAGCATGGAACAATCAAAAATTATATATATGTTGGAGACGTATCACCTATGTTATGATAAATTGCAATTGCCTCAATGACTGAGATTAGAGTTTGCTGGTTCTCAATGAAGTTTGTGATTCATACTTGAAATTGTGATCGAATTGTTACTTTAGCATAAGAGATCATATGACAATATATATATATATATATATATATATATATATATATATATATATGTTACCGTTCTAAGAATGATCATGATGCCCTCATGTCCGTATTTTATTTTTATCGACACCTCTATCTCTAAACATGTGGACATATTCTTCGATTTCGGCTTTCGCTTGAGGACAAGCGAGGTCTAAGCTTGGGGGAGTTGATACGTCCATTTTGCATCATGCTTTTATATCAATATTTATTGCATTATGGGTTGTTATTACACATTATGTCACTATACTATGCCTATTATCTCTTATTTTACAATGTTTACATAAAGAGGGAGAATGCCGACAGCTGGGATTCTGGGCTGGAAAAGGAGCAAATATTAGAGACCTATTCTGCACAACTCCAAAAGTCCCGAAACTTCACAGAAGCTATTTCCAGTATATATAAAAAATACTGAGCGCAAGAAGTTCCAGAGGGGGGCCACACCCTGGCCACGAGGGTGGGGGCACGCGTGGCCACGAGGGGGGCCACACTCTTTGATAAACGAGCTAGTCAAGTAGAGGCATACTAGTGACACTCTGTTTTGTCTATGTATTCACATATGTATTTTGTTTCTGGTTAATACAATTCTAGCATGAATAATAAACATTTATCATGAAATAAGGAAATAAATACTAACTTTATTATTGCCTCTAGGGCATATTTCCTTCACAACTGTGGTCAACAAAAGTAATATTAAGACACCTAAACCCCCTCAGCAAGTTAAAGTTGAACCTAATGTTGCTATGGTTAAAGATCTCTTGGCCAATAATATTGATGGGCAGGTTATTTACTTTTGTGATGAGACTGCTAGAATTGCTAAACCTGGTGCTAAAGATAAACATTGACCTGTCGTAGGTATGCCTGTTATTTCTGTTAAAATAGGATATCATTGTTATCATGGCTTGTGTGATATGGGTGCTAGTGCTAGCGCAATACCTATTTCCTTATACAAAGAAATTATGCATGATATTGCACCAGCTGAGATAGAAGGTATTGATGTTACCATTAAGCTTGCTAATAGAGATACTATTTCACCAATTGGGATTGTTAGAGATGTTGAAGTCTTGTGTGGGAAGGTTAAATATCCTGCTGATTTTCTTGTTCTTGGTTCCCCACAAGATAGCTTTTGTCCCATTATATTTGGTAGACCCTTCTTGAATACTGTTAATGCTAAGATAGACTGCAATAAGGATATTGTTTCTATTGGTTTAGGGGATATGTCTCATGAGTTTAATTTTTCTAAATTTCGTACACAACCCCATGATAAAGAATTGCCTAGTAAAGATGAAATTATTGGTCTTGCTTCTATTGCCATGCCTCCTACTGATCCATTAGAACAATATTTGCTAGACCATGAAAATGATATGTTCATGAAAGAAGGGAAATAGATGAAGTATTCTTTAAACAGGGACCTATTTTGAAACACAACTTGCCCATTGAAATCCTAGGGGATCCTCCTCCACCCAAGGGTGATCCCGTGTTTGAGCTTAAGCCATTACCTGATACTCTTAAATATGCTTATCTTGATGAAAAGAAAATATATCCTATTATTATTAGTGCTAACCTTTCAGAGAAGGAGGAAGAGAAATTATTGAAAACTCTGAAGAAGCACCGTGCTGCTATTGGATATACTCTCGATGATCTTAAGGGCATTAGTCCCACTCTATGTCAACACAAAATAAATTCGGAGGAAGACGCCAAACCAGTTATTGATCATCAACGACGGCTGAATCCTAAGATGAAAGAAGTGGTAAGAAAATAAGTATTAAAGCTCCTTGAGGCAGGTATAATTTATCCCGTTGCTGATAGTAAGTGGGTAAGTCATGTCCATTGTGTCCCCAAGAAGGGACGTATTACTGTTGTTCCTAATGACAAAGATGAATTGATTCCGCAAAGAATTATTACGGGTTATAGTATGGTAATTGATTTCCACAAATTAAATAAGGCTACTAAAAAAGATCATTACCCTTTGCCTTTTATTGATCAAATGCTAGAAAGATTATCCAAACATACACATTTTTGCTTCTAGATGGTTACTCTGGCTTCTCTCAAATACCTGTGTCAGCTGATGATCAATCAAAAACCACTTTTACTTGCCCTTTGGTACTTTTGCTTATAGACGTATGCCTTTTGGTTTATGTAATGCACCTGCTACCTTGCAAAGATGCATGATGGCTATATTTTCTGACTTTTGTGAAAAGATATGTGAGGTTTTCATGGATGATTTCTCCGTTTATGGATCCTCTTTTGATGATTGCTTAAGCAACCTTGATCAAGTTTTGCAGAGATGTGAAGAAACTAATCTTGTCTTGAATTGGGAGAAATGCCACTTTATGGTTAATGAAGGTATTGTCTTGGGGCATAAAATTTCTGAAAGAGGTATTGAAGTTGATAAAGCTAAAGTTGATGCTATTGAAAGGATGCCATGTCCCAAGGACAGTAAAGGTATAAGAAGCTTGCTCGGTCACGCCGGTTTTTGTAGGAGGTTCATTAAGGACTTCTCAAAAATTTCTCAGCCTCTGACTAATCTATTACAAAAAGATATTCCTTTTGTCTTTGATGATGATTTTGTAGAAGCATTTGAAATACTTAAGAAAGCATTGATTTATACACCTATTGTTCAGCCACCTGATTGGAATTTACCCTTTGAAATTATGTGTGATGCTAGTGATTATGCTGTAGGTGTTGTTCTAGGGCAAATAGTTGATAAGAAATTAAATGTTATTCAATATGTTAGTAAAAAAATCATAAGCAAGCTTTTGGGACGAGACTCCGCCGCCACGAGGCGGAACCTTGGCGAAACCAATCTAGGGCTCCGACGGAGCTGTTCTGCCGGGGAAACTTCCCTCCGCGAGGGGGAAATCATCACCATCGTCATCACCAACGATCCTCTCATCGGGAGAGGGTCAATCTCCATCAACATCTTCGCCAGCACCATCACATCTCAAACCCTAGTTTATCTCTTGTATCCAATCTTTGTATCCAAACCTCAGATTGGTACCTGTGGGTTGCTAGTAGTGTTGATTACTCCTTGTAGTTGATGCTAGTTGGTTTACTTGGTGGAAGATCATATGTTCAGATCCATTATGCATATTAATACCCCTCTGATTATGAACATGAATATGCTTTGTGAGTAGTAACATTTGTTCCTGAGGACATGGGAGAAGTCTTGCTATTAATAGTCATGTGAATTTGGTATTCGTTCGATATTTTGAAGAGATGTATGTTGTCATCCCTGTGGTGGTGTCATGTGAACGTCGACTACATGACACTTCACCATTGTTTGGGCCTAGAGGGAGGCATTGGGAAGTAATAAGTAGATGATGGGTTGCTAGAGTGACAGAAGCTTAAACCCTAGTTTATGCGTTGCTTCGTAAGGGGCTGATTTGGATCCATATGTTTCATGCTATGGTTAGGTTTACCTTAATACTTCGGTTGTAGTTGCGGATGCTTGCAATAGGGGCTAACCATAAGTGGGATGCTTCTCCAAGTAAGGACAGTACCCAAACACCGATCCACCCACATATCAGATTATCAAAGTACCGACGCGAATCATATAATCGTGATGAAAACTAGCTTGACGATAATTCCCATGTGTCCTCGGGAGCGCTTTACATCATATAAGAGTTTGTCCAGGCTTGTCCTTTAGCACAAAAAGGATTGGGCCATCTTGCTGCACCTTATTTACTTTTATTACTTACTACTCGTTACCAATTACCTTATCACAAAACTATCTGTTACCGATAATTTCAGTGCTGGTAGAGAATACCTTGCTGAAAACCGCTTATCATTTCCTTCTGCTCCTCGTTGGGTTCGACACTCTTACTTATCGAAAGGACTACGATAGATCCCCTATACTTGTGGGTCATCAATGGACTCTGCATTATCTCCATCACATCCGAAGCATATCACCTACGCTGACAAAGGCAAAAGCAAGGTATTGGGTCTAGGTAAGGTTGCAATCTCAAAGGATCGACACATGGACAAAGTCATGCTTGTCGAGTCCTTAGGGTTCAACCTCATGTCTGTCTCAATGCTTTGTGATCTTGATATGGTTGTTGTCTTTGGCAAGTATCGTTGTGTTGTGATCATGGAAGCTGACAATTCCAAAGTCTTCGAAGGCTTTATGAAAGGAGATTTGTATATTGTTGATTTCTCTACAGGACCACAACCTGCTACATGTCTACTTGCAAAAGCTTCAGAAGGCTAGCTATGGCATCGGCAACTTGGTCATGCTGGGATGAGGAACTTGCACACGCTCGCGAAGAAGAAGCATGGCATTGGCATCGAGGATGTCAAATTCCTCAAGGACCATTTGTGTGGAGCTTGTGAAGCCGGAAAGATGACCAAGGCCAAGCATCCCTCAAATACCATCATGACTACCACTCGTCCATTTGAATTGCTTCACATGGATCTCTCTGGCCCTACTCACTATGCCACATTTACTAATGATGCATCTTTATATGGCTTTTTGTCATTGCTGATGATTATTCTCGATATACATGGGTGCATATCATCACTTACAAAACTGAAGTGCTGGAAGTCTTCAAACGATTTTTCTAGAGGGCTTCAACCAACTTTGGTGTGAAGATCAACCACATTAGAAGTGATAATGGAACTGAGTTCAAGAACACTGGTCTTGATGACTATCTTGATGAACTTGGTATCACTCATGAGTTATCTGCTCCATATACTCCTCAGTATAATGGCGTCGTGGAGCGCAAGAACATGACTCTTGTTGAGATGGCTTGCACTATGCTTGATGAGTACAATACGCCTACTCCCTTCTGGCCTGAGGCAATTGATATTGTGTGCCACATCATCAATAGGGTATATCTTCACAAATTCTTCAAGAAGACTGCATATGAACTCCTCACTGACAAGAAACCCAATGTGAGTTATTTCAAAGTCTTCGGTGCTAAATGCTGGATTAGAGATCCTCATCATAGTTCTAAATTTGCACCGAAAGCACATGAAGGTTTTATGCTCGGTTATGGTAAGGACTCGCACACCTACAGAGTCTTCAACACCTATCACCACAAGGTTGCTGAAACTATAGATGTGCGGTTCGATGAAACTAATGGCTCGCAAAGAGAGCACCTACCTCCCGTGACAGATGAAATACCTCCTGAGGAATCCATCAAGTTCAAGACTACTGAGGATGTCATTCCTACCGAAGAATCTGCTGAAGAAGTTGTTCTAGAACATGAAGAACGTCATGTTGATGCACCTGAGGAAAAATGGTGCTGAAGAAAATGCTGATCAAATTCCTCAACGACAACCAGCTCATCCTCGCGTTGCAAATGAAGTGCAGATTGAGAAAATCATCAGTGACATCAACATCCCAGGTCCTCTCACGCGCTCAAGAGCTTTACATTTATCTAACTTTTGTGGGCACTTTGATTTCGTCTCTATCACAAAGCCCAGTAAGATAGATGAAGCATTTCTGGAGCCTGAGTGGATTCAAGCTATGCAAGAGGAATTACATCAATTTGAGCTCAACAACGTCTCAGAAATGGTCAAATATCCAGATCCTCACAAGCACAATATCATTGGCACAAAGTGGATCCACCGCAACAAGCAAGATGAAAATGGCCTTGTGGTGAGGAATAAGGCACGACTTGTAGCTCAAGGCTACACACAGGTTGAAGGAATTGATTTCAATGAAACTTTTGCACCTATTGCTAGACTTGAGGCTATTCGCATATTGCTTGCTTATGCTAACCATCATGATATCATCTTATATCAAATGGATGTGAAAAGTGCATTCCTCAATGGTAAGCTTGAGGAAGAAGTATATGTTTCTCAACCCCGAGGTTTTGAAGATCCAAAGCATCCTGACAAAGTCTTCAGACTCAATAAGGCCCTCTATGGCCTCAAGCAGGCCCCTCGGGCGTGGTATGATACTTTGAAGGAATTCCTCATGAAGACAGGCTTCAAACCTGCTTCACTTGACCTAACTCTTTTCACTAAATCTTATGATGGTGAATTGTTTGTGTGCCAAATATATGTTGATGATATCATTTTCGGCTGTACTAACCAACGTTACAGTGATGAATTTGCCTATATGATGAGTGAAGAATATCAAATGTCTATGATGAGAGAATTGAAATCTTCTTAGGTCTCCAGATTCGTCAACAGCGCAATGGCATATTCATATCTTAGGAGAAATACCTCAAGGATGTACTGAGGAAATTCGGCATGCAAGATTGCAAAGGAGTCAAAATCCCTATGCCCACAAATGGCCACTATGCACTAATGAAAATGGTATTGACTTTGATCAAAAGGTATACCGCTCCATGATTGGTTCTTTATTGTATTTATGTGCATCTAGGCCAGATATTATGCTTACTGTTTGCATGTGTGCCTGATTTCAAGCTACACCGAAGGAATCACACCATAAAGCTGTGAAGCATATTCTTCGATATCTAGCTCACACACCAACACTTGGATTATGGTATCCCAAGGGCTCGGCTTTTGATCTCATTGGATATTCAGACTCTGACTATGCTGGTGATCGTGTGGACTGCAAGTCAACATCAGGCACATGCCATTTCCTCGGACGATCTTGGTCTGTTGGTCCTCGAAGAAACAGAACTACTTATCACTGTCTACTGCTGAAGCTGAGTACATTGCTGCTGGTTCGTGCTATGCTCAATTGCTGTGGATGAAGCAAACCCTCAAGGACTACGGCGTCAACATGAAGAATGTGCCTCTCTACTATGAGAATGAGAGTGCCATCAAGATTGCTCATAACCCTGTTCAGCACTCAAAGACAAAGCACATTCAGATTCGTCATCATTTTCTTCGTGATCATGTGTTGAAGGGCGACATCTCTATTGAGCATGTGAAGACTGAAGAACAGCTAGCCGATATCTTCACTAAGCCCTTGGATGAGAAGAGATTTAGCAAGTTGAGGTGTGAGCTAAATATCTTAGAATCTTCGAATGTCCTTTGAAAAGGACACACATCCTAACACTTATGCAAAACGTATGACTTAGATGTGCAACACAGAAAGTAACATTTTTCTTCAATCAATGAAGACTAACCCTCTAAGTGTGAAGAAATTAACAAAGAATTTGATTCTCAGAACCCTACGATAATTGTACGCGGTGTCTGAAATCATCATTCTTATACGGTGGGTCACGCCACCACCAAAAGTTGAAAATCTTCAATCTGAGTTTTTCCTCAACTTTGAAATTCCTTAGTTGTTCTTTTTCTTCAACTTCGCAATGTCTTCACTCTTTCCGATGTTGTTTTTCATTAATTTACTATATTTTTACGAAAATTACTATATTTTACATAGTGTGTTACTAGATTTTGTATGTACCGTTACTGGGGTGTAGAATAAGCTATTCTACGCTCATGCTTAGAATAGTGTTACCCTCTATGCTATTACTTCAGCATTCACTTATTGCTATTACTTCAAATTGCTTGTTCTGCTAAGTGAATGTGATCGGACCCTTCCCCCTCTATGCTAAACTCAACCTAGTCTATTCACAAATTCTTCATGTGCGTTCTCTTTGAAACTCGTTCAAAATCTTCACTGTGTCCTTGTCACCTGAAGAAATTGCGAACAAAACTTTAAACTTATCTTATCTGAATTTTCGGCTTTTGCCGCTCAAACCGTTCCACTTCCACAATATAGTATCCTATTCACCCACAATCGCACACGATTGTCACCTCTCAGTACGTGGGTGACACATGTCTCGCGAATGAGAAGGGTCAGGGGCACGTTCGTCCAATTTCCTCGGGTGAGCAGTTTCTCACTTCGACTATAAATACCCCCTCCCTTCCTCACTTTGTTTTTACTCCGCTCGACCTCACTCCCTCGCTCAAGCTCTCAAACCCTAGCGCCGCCGTTACTTCCATTGTCGCCAATGAGTAAGAGATTCATTGCCTCGACCTCATCGCCGCCGTACTCACGCCGGCTGCGGATTTCTTCACCCTGTCACCGCTGTAGCTGTCATCCTCTGCCAAGTTAGGGCGTGGAAGATCTGAACTGACGAGCTTCCAAATCTACACTTCACAGTTCGTCGTGTTCTTCGTCAAGGGTAATTAAAAGTTACTTTTACTGCCCTTGTTGATTCTAGTGTTTTCTTCAAATCTTCAAAAGGTGTTTATTCCTCAACTCTTCATACACTAAACACGTCACATGTCATCGGTTCTTGATCTGTTTCTCTAAGCAACTTTTCAAGATTCCTCAATTGTGTGGATTTTCAAATGTGTACAACTCTGGAACCTAAGTCAAAGAACGCTTAGTGAAATTCCTCAAGACTCATCCGGTCAAATTCCTCAAACTTGTTCTTTTTGCAAAAACTTCTAAGAACGCATATGACCTCTCCAAATTCTTTGCACCTATACTCTGTTCACAGGTACACACGTCCGCTACTGAATCTCTAGGTTCTCATCAACTTAACTCATTTGCAGCGTTCATCGAAGAAAAGTTGCATACCTCTTCAAAGAACTCAATAGTTCAAAACCCTCAGCTGAAGAAAATGGCTGGCGGAAAGAAACCTCAGAAGGAAGGAAAGAAGCTGGAAGTCAACACAACTTTTGAGATCCCTGAAGACATTTACAAGGATTATTGCACTCCTGATGAGGCCACACATGAAAAGGAAACCAAGAATGAGCGCAAAGTGCGCATCCAAAGGATAGAGAGGAGATGGGCATGGGAATGGAGAGAGTACAGGTATGTTACTCCAAAATATATGAAGAAATTCGCTCTTCACCCTCCTTGCCCAAGACCTCCATTGGCACCTGGCCAAGCGCGGTGAGGACTATCCTGATGAATGGGCCAAGCGTCAAGCTAAGTTGGCCAGAGTAGCAAAAGAAGTAGTGAGGAAATTCAATGAAGACTCTGCTGCTGTTGCTGCCACTGCTGAGGCCTCTACTAGCAAGCCGAAGAAGGACATGCCTAACAATCCCACACACAAGCCCAATGCCTCTTCTTCTTCAATGCCCTCACGGCCAAGCTCCTCTGCAATGCCCTCACGGCCAACTTCTGCTAAGCCCTCATGGTCAATTCCTCAAGCCACCCCAGTTCCTCAAGTTACAAAATCTTCAGCTCCTCCTTCAAAGTCCTCAGCACTTGCACATCTAGCCTTGTGCCAAAGGACAACAAGCATCTCTATTGCCTCAGGAGCCTCTGCAAGTTCATCAGCTCCTCTAAACTCTTCAACTGGCCCCACTCTGCTGAAGACCAAGGCCACTGCAGGACGAGGCACCAGACCAAGTCCTCAAAAGAAGCAGGTCACCTTCCAAATACCGTCCGATGACGATGAAGATGATGATGAAGAACTCGCTGAAATCATCAGAGATAGGCAGCACAGGGCCGCTAGAGCCAAAGGCAGTAGTGTGCCATTGATCCTGGATCCAAAGTTGATCCTCGACTTCATCGAATTGTGGCACAAGGACCCCAACACACCTCTGCCTGAGATGAACCTCACTCCTGGTCAAAGTCATGTGTTGACTCACTTCATTGACGAAGAAAAATGGAAATATGAACAGGGGAGGAAGGTGAAGAAAGCGCAGTACAAGAAAGAGCGCTTTCTGAAGCAAAACTTCTTGAAGCTTTCACCTGAAGAACTTGTGGCCCTGCAATCAGAGATCAAGAATCTAAGTGATGAATTTGATCGCTACTATGATGACTAGCTTGGATCCAAGGTCAGATTTGTCAAGATAAAACTGAAAAATCCACTACCAATGTTGCAGCCCCAACGCAACAAGAATTTCCTCAGGCTGAAGCATCTGCTCAGCCTACTGAAGAAAATGCCAGCATCGCTGATGATAATCAGGCTGCTGAAGAAAATGCTAGTACCAGGGCTGATGACTGCATTTTAGCCGCTGATGAAACTGACAGGGCAACCACTAGTGTTGTGCCTAAAGAAATTGCCAGGCCATCTGAAGCTTCAACCGCTGTGCCTGAAGAAACTGCTTATGCCAGGGCAACTGCATCAGTTGTGCCTAAGAAACGGAACCAATTTCCTCTGCTCCTCCTGCACCTGCACCAAGTCCAATTCTTCCTTCTGCATTAGAAGCGAAGAAGACCAAGGCTACGGAGCGTGCAGCTGTGAAGAAAAGGAAAACATCAACTTCATCAGACTCTTCAGCTCTGAAGAAGATGAAGAAATTGACCAGCTCGTTTGAAAATCCGATTGATGTTGTTCCATTCTCAAGCATGCCATCAAAGGAACTCGTTCCTTTTGATGAAGAATATGTGATCCCAAGGGGATCCGATGAAGACATTCCTTCTGCTGCTTCTTCAGAGCAGTTGGATGAAGAAATTGAAGTGGATGCAATCCCTTCAACCCCGGTTGTTTCATCTCCCATGCCTCAGTTTACTGCTGAAGAGGTCGGCCTTGAAGAAATGAGTGGAGAAGATGAGGATGTGGACATTGGGTGCACAACATCAGTACTGAATGATGACTTTTGGGAAAGTCAGCACCCCAATTCTCCTTTGTTCACTCCTCTGCAACAAATTCCTCGGTCCCCAGTGACTACTGAAGTTCAAATGGGTTCTAAAGAACCACACCCCACTCCATCCATCCCTGAAGAGATTCCAGCCACTAGTGCTGATGACATTGCTGCTGAAGAATTGAAGACCCAGGCTGCCACTGAAGAAGAAACTGAAATTTCTCTGCCCGCGGATCCTGAGATTGCGATTCCTGAGGTTGTGATGCAATTGACTGACACTCCTCACCCCAAGCCAAAGGATCCTTTCTCAAAGAAGCAAAAAATCAAGGCTGATGACTTCTTCCACGAGCATGTTTTCTTCACGGACTACAACCCCTATGACTCTGCTCATCTTAGAAGGAAGCGCTTCTGGACTACCAGCCAAGCAAACTTCTATTCTTCGCCACTTTTCAACAAAGACAAAGTCTTCGACCATGAGCATATTCCACACGTGGACATGGAATCACTGCCTTGCTACGCGCCAGTCCTCAGTGTTCTTCATGATGCTGGGCTGCTCAACTTTTGCACCGATATTGTTGATTGGAATGAAGAGCTAATTCTTCAATTCTATGCAACGCTGCACATCACAGGAGACGTTGAAGATGTGAACTCTTGGGTATTGGACTGGATGACATAGAATACTCACTACAAAGCACCGGCCTCTAAATTGCTTCATGCCCTGCCTGTCAGTCCTCCCCTTGAAGGCGCTCGCTGCATATATCATGAACCCGAACTTACCGCTCACTACATGCAAGTGTTGATGAAGCCGCTGAAGCCCGGTCAAGACCCAAGGACCATATTCCTCGTGAAGGAATTGTTGTTTGTGCCTAGAACTGTCTATCGCATTCTGACGAAGACATTGAGTCCAATTAAAGGCCATGATTCAAATGATGAAGAAGTTGTTGGCATCATGAAGAATCTGTTGTTCAATATCATACATGGCATTCCCATCAACTACCATGACTTCTTCATGAGGACTCTGGCAAATGTTGCCCTCTCTCCATTTGAGTTGAAGCCTTATGCTCCTTGGATTATGAGATTCCTCAGAACAAGGTCTTCAATCAACTACAAGGTTGATCTTTAGAATCATGTCAATTACTTGCCCCCCATAGAAGTCCTCAAGCAGACATTTTCCTCATCTGATGAAAAGGGCAAGGCTACTGCTATTATTGATGAAGGCATTCGTCCATTGGATGGTCTGTTCCGCAAAGTTGCATCCTACTCCACCAATGATAACTCTGCCACTCATGACTCTGCCGCAAATGCTTCTAAGAAAAATCCTCAAGACACAGCTCCAAGGGTGATGACTGATCGTGAGCTTCTCCTTAGTCTTCACCAGAAGGTCGATCGCAACCACAAACGGGTTAAGCGTTAGTTTCATTCTATTCTTCACAACATGACTGCTACACACAATGCAGTGAAGAAAAACCATTACTACCTCCATGAAGTCTTCGGTCGCACCTGGGTTGTTCTGTCACATCTGTATGGTGAAGATGATCTGAAGCAAATGGGTTTCAAGCAGGACTTTGAATGGTCTCAGCCACCGGCGAAGAAATTCAAGAATACCAAAGTTCCTTCCTTGGTAGCCAGCTCATATTCTTCACCACTTGCGACTGATGAACATGAAGACTTGAACGACACTGCGGCAGGCCCTACTTCAACAACCGACCCCAACAATACTGGCGCTCCTTCATCGACTCAGTGATGATATTCTTCAGGGGCGTTAGTCCTCATTTTTCGTCCCTTTTGGTCGATCGATGACAAAGAGGGAGAAATTTGAGTTAGTCTTCAAGTGAGTCTACTTATATGGGCGTTTTTTCTAAGTTACAACTCTCGTTCTTTTGAAGACTTTGCCGAATCGAGATGTAAACTTAAAACCCGATGGTGGTCTGATACTTTTGCTATGTTCTTCTGCATGCTTATTCCTCATTTTTGTTAATGCACGCATGCTGAATTACATCAGTCACCATATTTCATCATGCATTTCAAATTCGTCATATTATATGTTAAATGCGTGCATGAATTACAAGATATAGGGGGAGATCTCCATGACTCTACTCTTCAAGTGTGCATTGATTCAAAAGAAAATTCCTCACTATGCACACCTTCAGGGGAATTTCTTCTATATCTTGCAAATCAAATTCCTCAATATCAGTATTTACACTTCATATGTTTATCACCATTGAAAACTTAACCTATATTGTCATCAATCACCAAAAAGGGAGAGATTGTAAGTGCATCTAGTGCCCCTTAATGATTTTGGTGTATTGAAGACTTATAGGTTAAGGGACTGGTGCGTTTGTGAGTGTACACAGGTCTATAAGTCTATGAGGAGTTTGATATTTATAGAGAAAGTCAACCCCTAAAAATGAAGTTCTTCAACTGAAGACTTTGGATTTCTGAAGACTTTGAAAGTGAAGAAATTGATGTGACCATGAAGACTTGGTATTCATTCGAGGAACATGAAGCGTGAAGACTTTTATTTTCGTAGTTTCATTTTTCTCTTTCTTGAGTCATAGGAAACACTGTACTGTTAAAGGGGGTCGAGGAAATACTAAGGAAAAGTTTCCAAGTGATGCTCAACTCAAAATCCTACACCTACCAATCCCTTCGAGTGAAGCCATTGGAAATCTCATGCAGTTCAGTCAACTTCTTCAATGATAGAGACGAAGTTCTTCTGGTCTTTGAGGAATTTGTTCCGACTGAGGAGTTAGGAATTCGCCAGTGCGGATTGCCTACAAGTGAGGAACATGATAGCCCTGAGGAATTTGATAGTCAAATTTCTAACCTTTCTGTGCTACGCGCCAGCTGTCCCAAAATATCCTTCCACCTAACGGTCATATCATTGAAGGGCATTTATGTCTTATCATGTCGGGCTGCTCCCTAGGCTATAAATAGCCGCCCCCTACAACCACTAGCTGGTTGGCTACTCCGAGAGAAACTGACACTTGTGATTTGAGAGCATCCCATCCTCCAAGGACTTTGAGCGAAAATCATCAAGTGAGGAAAACCCAAACCCAAACACATACAAACCCAAAGTGATTGAGCATCACTGAAGAGATTGATCCTGCGTGGATCTGACACTTGTTACCTTTGAAGAGTGTGCATCTTCCAGACGGTTAGGCGTCATGGTCTAGAGCATCCAAGAGGAAATTATGGATCGCCGAGTGACCAAGTATGTGATGGTTTGGAAGTCACCTGAAGACTTACCACGAGTAATTGGGCGAGGTCTGTGTGACCTTAGCTCAAGGGGAATACGGTGAGGACTAATTGTCCTAAGCTGTGTGTTCAGGACTGGGTTGAAGGAAATATGCCCTAGAGGCAATAATAAAGTTATTGCTTATTTCCTTAGTTCATGATAAATGTTTATTATTCATGCTAGAATTGTATTAACCGGAAACATAATACATGTGTGAATACATAGACAAACATAGTGTCACTAGTATGCCTCTACTTGACTAGCTCATTGATCAAAGATGGTTAAGTTTCCTATCCATAGACATGAGTTGTTATTTGATCAACGGGATCACATCATTAGGAGAATGATGTGATTGACTTGACCCATTTCGTTAGCTTAGCACTTGATCGTTTAAGTTTACTGCTATTGCTTTCTTCATGACTTATACATGTTCCTATGACTATGAGATTATGTAACTCCCGAATATCGGAGGAACACTTTGTGTGCTACCAAACGTCACAACGTAACTAGGTGATTATAAAGGTGCTCTACAGGTGTCTCCGAAGGTGTTCGTGGAGTTGGCATAGATCAAGAATAGGATTTGTCACTCCGATTGTCGGAGAGGTAACTCCGGGCCCTCTCGGTAATGCACATCACCATAAGCCTTGCAAGCAATGTGGCTAATGAGTTAGTTGTGGGATGTTGCATTACGGAACGAGTAAAGAGACTTGCCGGTAACGAGATTGAACTAGGTATTGAGATACCGACGATCGAATCTCGGGCAAGTAACATACCGATGACAAAAGGAACAATGTATGTTGTTATGCGGTTTGACCGATAAAGATCTTTGTAGAATATGTAGGAACCAATATGAGCATCCAGGTTCCGCTATTGGTTATTGACCGGAGACGTGTCTCGGTCATGTCTACATAGTTCTCTAACCCATAGGGTCCGAACGCTTAAAGTTCTATGACGATCGGTATTATGAGTTTTTGTGTTTTGATGTACCGAAGGTAGTTCAGAGTCCCGGATATGATCACGGACATGACAAGGAGTCTCGAAATGGTCGAGATGTAAAGATCGATATATTGGATGACTATGTTCGGATACCAGAAAGGTTTTGGGAGGTTTCGAACATTTACCGGAGTACCGGGGGGTTATCGGAACCCCCCGGGGAGTATATTGGGCCTAATGGGCCTTAGTGGGAGAAGAGGAGGGGCGGCCAAGGGCAGCCGCGTGCCCCCTCCCCCTTTCCTTCTCTCTTCTCCCCCTTCCTTCTCCTCTCCTACTCCAACTAGGACAAGAGGGAGTCCTACTCCCGGTGGGAGTAGGACTCCCCCCTTGGCGCGCCCTCCTCCTTGGCCGGCCGCCTCCCCCTAGCTCCTTTATATACGGGGGCAGGGGGCACCCCATAGACACAACAATTGATATGTTGATCTCTTAGCCGTGTGCGGTGTCCCCCTCCACCATAATCCACCTCGATTATATCGTAGCGGTGCTTAGGCGAAGCCCTGTGACGGTAGTTTCATCAACATCGTCACCATGCCATCGTGCTGACGAAACTCTTCCCCGAGCTCTACTGGATCATGAGTTCACGGGATGTCACCGAGCTGAACGTGTGCTGAACATGGAGGTGCCGTACGTTCGGTACTGAGGATCGGTCAATCGTGAAGACGTACGACTACATCAACCACGTTGTCATAACGCTTCCGCTTAACGGTCTACGAGGGTACATGGACGACACTCTCCCCTCTCGTTGCTATGCATCACCATGATCTTGCGTGTGTGTAGGAAAAATTGGAAATTACTATGTTCCCCAACATGGGTGTCCAGAACTGTGTGTCCTCAGGTTTGAATACCTAGCCGCCCTAACCAGACGTACAACTGTCACAGCAGTTGGAACTGGTCTACCAAATCATTGTCTTCACCAAGCCTACTGGTTCTATTTCCTCAACCCTTCCATTTCCTCATTAATGTGTTGTCTGCTTGTTCATATCTGTTCGAAGACTTTGACTGAAGACTTTCTCAATTTCCTCAGTTCAATTTATTCAGTCTGTTTGTCTTCATACTATTTATCCTGTGTTTACGCTTTCTGTACTCTGTGCTTATTTTTATTTCATCATGATGACCATGCTTAGGTTCTGTTATGTTTGTATCTGAGTACTTATTCCGCTGCAAGTAGTTCTTCGCTCAGGAATTTCCTCACCCTGAAATTCCTCAGTGAAGAATTCATAAAAATCGCCTATTCATCCCCCTCTAGTCGACTTAACGCACTTTCAATAAGATATCGCTCCGGCCCGTCCTTTGCAACAAAAAGGATTGGGCTAACTTGTTTCACCTTAGTTACTATTGCTACTTGTCACTTGTTACAAATTATCTTACTATCAAAGTACTCGTTACCGGCAATTTCAGTGTTTGTAGAAAATACCTTGTTTAAAACCGCTTGTCATTTCCATCTGCTCCTCATTGGGTTCAACACTCTTACTTATATAAAGGACTACGGTTGATTCCCTATACTTGTGGGTCACCAGGGAGCCATTTCATGAATGGCCTTGATCTTCTCTACATCTATTTCTGCACCTCGGACTGAAACAACAAAGCTAAGAAACACAACCTTGTCGGTGAAAATTGTGCACTTTTCAATGTTAGCATATAACCCCCTGAGAACAAAAACCACGCATCATTTATTTGTTTGACATGTTCGTCCACAGTTTTGCTATGAATCAGAATCATCAAAGTAGACAACTACAAACTTGCCAATGTAATCTCTAAGAACATTATTCATCAACCTCATGAAAGTAGTAGGTGCATTTTTACCCCAAAAGGCGTAAACAACCACTCGCATAAGCCAAAATTTGTTTCGAAAGCAATTTTCCACTCATCATTGTCTTTCATTCTAATTTGGTGGTATCCACTTCGCAAATAAATTTTAGAAAAGATAATGGAGCCACTAAGTGCATCAAGCATATCATCAAGTCTAGGTATTGGACGCCTACACTTCATGGTTATGTTGTTAATAGCTCGACAATCTACAAACTCCAAGACCCATCTTTCTTAGGTACTAAAAGGACCGGTACAACACGAGAAGAAAGAGTTTACCTTACACAAACTCTTTAGTAGATCCTAAACTTGTCGTTTAATCCCCTTGGTTTACTCCGGGTTTGTGCGGTACGATGGACGATTTGTCAATGGTGCTCCTTTGTGGTGGCAATCCCGATGGTACTTCGTTGGTAAACACATCTTCATACCCCCTGCAAAACTGCAAGAACAACACTAGGAGTGGTAGAGGGTAAGAAAACTTTAGAAACAAAATTGTCCTTGTACGAAAGTATGAAGAACGCAGAAACTATAATCCACTAATCCATGCTTTCCCATGTCTTGGTTAATTTGAGTTGTGGAGTTTTGTTTGGTGTTGGATTCTCTCTCTCTATGTTGGTGGATCTCACTCAAGTGTCTCTCTCTCTATGTTGGTGGATCTCACTCAAGTCTCTC